>NW_027662480.1:0-20555 GCF_963989245.1 Nansenia antarctica | reverse complement strand
ATGCAGTAAACAAACAGAAAACAATGACATTCCAAGTCAACCCAGTGGGCTACTGAGTATGACTGTCCACTGTGTCTCAGTAAATGAACTATCCCTATGTTTCGAGTTTCAAGTTTTATTGTCACATTACACAAGTGTAAGAGAGTAATATTCTTAGGCTTCGGTTCCTGACATTGCAGCACAAGACAATAAGGCAAAAGGCCAGAAGATAAGCCCAGATAAAAGAAGTGACAATAGTACAAGCCATAAGTGACAATTGTGCTCCTCCTGAGACATCTACTACCCCCAGCACTACGTCTCCTGAGACACCCGCTTTTCCCCTTTACTGTGTCCCCCAAGACTTCTACTGCCGCCCTTGTACTGTTTCTATGTTCTCCAGTGTCTATACCTTCTATCACTGAGACTGCCAATGGCCCCGGGCCTGAGCTAGATTACTCTTCCTGCTACGACTGGTGGATTGATGATTCACTTGCTTAGTCAAATGTACTGATTGTAAGTCGCTTTGGAATAAGGCGTCTGCTAAATGCCAAAAATGTAAAACAATAGTAAAAGAAATAATGATGGGCGCTGTTGTTTGGCCGGTGTCTGGAGCAAGCAGGGGGGGGGGGCCAGCAGGGGGGTCCCAGTGTAAAAACTCTGGTTTGGGGGGGAAGTGGTCGTCAAGTCTCTCATGTGCACTAGTGTGTCTCTGTCATATCTGAGGTACGAAGCTAGCTACTTTAGAGTATCAATTTATCAAATGATGTTGATGACAATCAATTTATGTTGATGACATAGCGTATTGTGTTTTGAGAGTCTCATTCTAAAGTACACCCCGTCTCATGAGTTGCGTTTACGTCTGCGACTTCCCTCCCCGTTCGATGCATAAATATGGTCTTCTCCATAACAATCACACTCCCTCACTCTCTCAGGGAGCAAATGAGCCACCTAATGCAACGAGCTAGGAGCCAGGAAGGCAATCGAGAGTCAGTGGAGCAAACAGCACATTCCTCTCAGATGTATTATCATTTTGATGGCCATGGATTTCCATTGCCTGCCGGCCTCTCTCTCTCTCTCTCTCTCTCTCTCTCTCTCTCTCTCTCTCTCTCTCTCTCTCTCTCTCTCTCTCTCTCTCTCTCTCTCTCTCTCTCTCTCTCTCTCTCTCTCTCTCTCTCTATTCCTTCTCTTCATCATTCAGTACAGCAATAAAACAGGTTCATTTCATTTCCCATCTCCTAAAGGTTAGTTCTCTCTTCATGATGTTGTCTAGTAGTGTCCCTACAGCGGGGGTCACTAACAGGCGGACCGCGGCCCGGATCCGGACACAGACACTATCCTATCCTATCCTATCCTATAATTATTACATTTTGCGCTGCTTAATCTGCGCTGCTTTTCTAGCCTTTATGGTACTGGTTTAGCCGCCCAGCACTAACTCATAGTCCAATTGCGTTGGATACGTATGTGTTGTAAATCATCTCACTGAGTGATTCTACTCAGCCGATGGAATCTGTGCATTCTGATAAGCGTTGTTGGCTTCAGTCGGTGAGATGAGAGATACAGACACAGGGGAAAGACGAGACGAAAGACAGTAGTCGAGAGAAATAAATCAGAGAGAAGTCATGCCGTGCTCTGAAAGAAGAAAGGTAGACAGCGAAAACAGAGCTTTTAATCAAGAACGGACAGACTTATATGTTCGTTCTTCCCACGGGCAGTTCAAAACCCGTATGTCTCATATGTTCTGAGATTGTGGTGATTATTAAAAGCGGCAATGTGAAGCGCCACTATGAGACTAAACGCACATCTTTTGAGCAGAAACATATCCGCTCAAATCAGAACTGAGGGCACAGAAAATACACGATCTAAGAGCCCGGATATGATCGATTCCCACCAGAATCCTAACACATTAATTCACTGCCCACAACAACGCGCTAATGAATGTTCCCTTAAAGTTGCTTGGAATTTTGAGTCAGCATAACTGCTTGAGGGATTTTTGTCTCCGAACTGCACCTTGTTGAATTTTAGTTGAAGACCCCCCCCCTGCCCTATACGGCCCAACACCTAGGACCCCCCCAAGTCCAACACTGAGCTCCTGTAAGGGTCTCGTCAAAGGAAACCCTCCTGAAAAGCCAAATATCAGAGTGACCACTGTGGACAGCGGGTGTGCTGGCCACTGCAACATCCCATAATAAACATGATGATCCTGCGCTAGTGTGACTGTGGCTGGAGAGGAAGCGGATCGATACAGTAATGAGGAGACCAAAGCCTGTGCGTAAGCATTCAGGACAGCACTGCTGATATCAACACAATATACACTGTCAAGACCTGGAGTGCACTGACTGACTGACTGACTGACTGACTGACATCCAGACATCCATCCATCCATCAACTCTCCTTCTCCATCCTAACCCCCCACGACTAGGATCCACTGTTATATATCGTAACAAAAGTATTCAGGGAGAGGCTGAACAGAGGAATGTTAACGATGACTAATGCAGAGGATTAGAGTACCATTTAAGGTAGTGGGAACGTGACAAGATAGGCATTCACTGGAGTTCACGCCTCACAGAGTTCAATGGGATTTCATTAAACTTAAAGGAGAGAATGACACGTTTTACAACTCTCACTGCCAGGATGTTTTACAAGCTATGAAATAGAGACCTTTACTGTAAGTGTTACTAACACACAGGTGAAAGGATCTTTAAAACCCTGAAGAAGGCAGCTTGCCTTTGTTTGAAGTTATCTTTGAACCAACAAATGGAAACTTGGGGCCATGCACATAGCTACTGCACAGGAAAAAAAAGGGAAAAAAGGATTTGAATTTAACTACCTACTAATTTTAGTACTTAACTACCTACTAAACTAGCTACTGGCTATTTGCAAAATGCAGCTAAACTGATAGTTGAACTACATGTAGAACTACCTGCAAACACTGCAAACCCTAACCCAAAACACAAAACAACAGTACAACCTGACAGAAAATGACATAAGGGTTTAGCACCAAACACACAAGAAACATTGAGTGGCTCCTAGCTACACGTTTGACATGAAATGAGACAAACGAGAGCTGTAGTGTGTGTGTGTGAGGGCTCCCTGTGCTAACAGTAATGTGTTAGTGTCAGCACCGCCCACTGTAGAACCCGTCTGCTCCGGTCCTGGCCGGGCCAACAGAGAACCCAGTGGAGTGAGACCTGATCTGGTGTCAAACGGAGCGCTTGGACGGGAAGGTGTGCTGGACCACGGCACTAAACTTCTGGTGTTTATCTGTTTCCTGTGGAGGACTCACAGTACGAGAGGCCTGAGTCACTGTGGCTGGGCAGGCCGACTGTACACTGGCCAAAGTTGTACGTCGGAAATTTAAAAAAGAATGCTAATATTGTAACGCCAACCGTGTATGTCACAGAACATCCCTCACTGTCAGTGGCAGAGTGTGGGGAACATGGCGCGTTCTGGCCTGCAGAGGGAGCCAGACTGCCATTGGAGGGGAATGATGGGTTGATTACGGACAGGTGTCAGTGATCAGGCTCGTTATGATGGGCTGATTACGGACAGGTGTCAGTGATCAGACTCATTGTTCCACTGGTCTATTTAACCTGCGTGTGTTTGTTCCCTCGGGAGATGAGTAGGGCAGGAAGTACCTGCCGCACGGAGACACGGAGAGACCGAGAGAGAGAGAGCCGCGGCGAGCCAGCACGAGACCCCGAAAGGGGGTGAGGTGCAGGGAGCCGGACGGACGGAGCGGGTCCCGAAAGGGAGGACTAGCGGGGCGGGAGCGAGGGCTCAGCCAAGGAGCGGACTAGCGGGGCGGGAGCGAGGGCTCAGCCAAGGAGCGGAATAGCGGGGCGAGAGCGAGGGCTCAGCCAAGGAGCGGAATAGCGGGAGCGAGGGCTCAGCCAAGGAGCGGACTAGCGGGGCGGGAGCGAGGGCTCAGCCAAGGAGCGGAATAGCGGGGCGAGAGCGAGGGCTCAGCCAAGGAGCGGAATAGCGGGTCCCGAAAGGGAGAGACAGCGGGAGTGGGGGAAAGACTGGCTCAGCACGTCAGTGACGGTGCTGAGCGGTGTTGGACTAAATAAAACTATTATTCTGCACCATTCCTCTGTGTCAACCTCCCTCTGTGCCTAGAAACTGCTACATCTGGCGCCCAACGTGGGGCACAGAGAGGGGGTCGGCACACACGCCCAGAGGACCATGGACTCATCGGTCCAGGTGGTGGCGCACCTGGCCCGGATGCTACAGGCGCAGGAGGTGATGGCGGCGGAGTTGATGCGGGGGCAGGCGGAGCAGCGGGCCATGCTCCGCGAGCTACTGGACCGCACCGAGCCACCGGTTCGGGCCCAGAGGAGGGGGGTGCGGGACGCGCCGGAGGCCATTCTCGACCCCTCCCCCGACAACCACCCGCCTCGACCGCAGGTTCCAGCCCCGGGCCCAGCCCCGGGCCCGCGCCCTACCCCGACCCCGGCTCCGCGCCAACGGGCCGGCGGGGCGCGGCCTGGGGTACGGCCTAGGGTGGAGCCGCGGCGGGAGCCACCAACGCCAGCCCGGAGGACGGGGCGGGACACCGGGGGGAGGAACACACACGGGGGGCCAACCTCCACCCCACAGACGGCCCCACGAGCGGTAGAGGAGGGATGCTGGCGATGCGGACAGCCTGGCCACCTCCGCCGGGAATGCCCCGAGATGGAGGTGGGTCAGGTAATCCGCGTCGTCGGCAGTCCGACCCCTCCCTCGCGTCCAGGACAGGCGTTTTACATCCCAGTAAGGGTACAGCGTGAGACGCACCAGGCGCTGTTGGATTCTGGCGCCCAACAGACCATGATCCACCAGCGCCTGGTTCGACCCGGGGCATTGTTAGAGGCATCGCGGGTTGGGATACTGTGTGTGCATGGGGATTGTCACCAGTATCCGGTGGTCCCCATCGAAATTCGTTATGGGGGGAAAAAGTATAGTGTCAAGGCGGCGGTTAGTCCGAGCCTCATGCACCCCCTAATTTTGGGTTTAGATTGGGCTGGGTTTCCGCAGGTATTAGGGGAAACCACGGGGGTGCGTGCACGACCGACAGGGAAATGTGAGGCGTGCGCAGTGCTCTGCGCTGATGCGAGGGCGTCCGACGCTGCCGAGGAGCCGGAGGAGGCGGTGGGTCCGGCACCCGCAGATCCGCCGCCTGCGTTCCCTCCAGTAGCCGACTTCCCCCTCGAGCAGTCTCGCGACGCCACTCTACGCTCCGCCTATGACCAGGTGATCAGTATTGATGGTGTGCTGGTACGGCCAGACGCTGTGCGCGCCCACCCGTATTTCGTATTGATTAGGGACAGACTGTATAGAGTGAGTCGTGACACTCGCAGGGACGAGGAAACGACCCAGTTGTTGGTACCTAGGAGCCGCCGGAAAGCTATATTTCAGGCGGCGCATTATAACCCGATGGCAGGCCACCTAGGATACGATAAAACACTCAATCGGATAATGGCTCGATTTTATTGGCCGGGGATTCGGGCAGAGGTGCATCTGTGGTGTGCATCCTGCCGCGAGTGCCAATTAGTCAATCCCCCGGCCGTGCCCAGGGCACCGTTGTGCCCCCTTCCCCTGGTAGAGGCACCATTCGACCGGATTGGGATGGATATAATCGGGCCATTTGAACGTTGCTCACAGGGCTATCGGTTCGTGTTAGTCCTCATAGACTACGCGACTCGATACCCCGAGGCAATACCGCTTCGTACTATCTCTGCAAAGAGTGTAGCACAGGCGTTATTCCAGGTCATCTCCCGGGTGGGGATCCCGAAAGAGATCCTCACCGACCAAGGCACTAACTTTATGTCACGAACACTTAGGGAACTTTACGGGTTGTTAGACATTAAGGCGGTCCGAACGAGCGTGTACCACCCAGCTACCGACGGGCTGTGTGAGCGGTTCAATCGGACGCTTAAGTCAATGATCCGTAAGTTCATTCACGAAGATATTACGACTAAGTGGTTAGACCCTCTGTTGTTCGCAGTGCGGGAAGTACCCCAGGCTTCCACGGGGTTTTCCCCCTTTGAGCTCCTATACGGGCGCAAGCCACGGGGCGTCCTAGACCTGATTAAAGAAAGCTGGGAGGAAGGGTCTAGTGACAGTAAGAATGAAATACAATACGTCCTGGACCTACGAGCAAAGCTCCACGCACTGGGGGTTATGTCACGGGAGCATTTGCTCGAGGCCCAGGAGCGGCAGAAACGGCTGTACGACAGAGGGACTAGACTACGCAATTTCGCACCGGGAGACAAAGTCCTCGTATTACTGCCCACGTCTAGCTCTAAATTACTCGCCAAGTGGCAAGGGCCGTTCGTGGTCACACGGCGAATTGGGGATGTAGACTACGAGGTAGTGCGGTCGGATAGAGGGGATTGCACGCAAATATACCACATCAACCTACTAAAAAAATGGAACGACGTGGTCCCTGTTTCCCTGGTGACGCTACTTCCCGAGCAGGATGAGTTCGGGCCGGAGGTCCCAAAAACGAGTACTAGCGCCCCGGCCTGCGTAGGCGACCATCTCTCGGCGAACCAGCGGGCGGACGTTGATCGATTGCAACATAGGTTCGCAGATGTGTTCTCCCCTATACCCGGTCGTACTCGCCTCATAGAGCATCAGATAGTTACGCCACCGGGGGTTACGGTACGTACGCGGCCATACAGGCTGCCGGCTCACAGACGAGACGTGGTGAGCCGGGAATTAGACTCTATGCTAAAACTGGGCGTGGTCGAGGAGTCGCATAGCGACTGGTGCAGCCCCATCGTGCTGGTGACAAAGCGCGATGGGTCTGTACGGTTCTGTGTGGACTATAGACGGGTGAACGCGGTGTCTAAATTCGATGCCTACCCTATGCCCCGGGTCGACGAGCTCCTGGACCGGCTTGGCACGGCGAAATATTACACAACATTGGATTGCACGAAGGGGTACTGGCAGATACCATTATCGTCGGCAGCCCGGGAAAAAACGGCATTCTCTACCCCGCGGGGGTTATTCCAGTTCACCGCGCTTCCGTTCGGGTTGTTTGGGGCCCCGGCCACGTTTCAGCGGCTGATGGACCGTATTCTGCGGCCGCACTCTGCGTATGCTGCGGCGTACGTAGATGACATTGTCGTCTATGCGGACACCTGGCCGCAGCATATGCAGAGGGTGGCTGCGGTACTACAGTCGCTGAGGCAGGCGGGGCTGACGGCGAACCCGGCGAAGTGCGTGATCGGGCGGGGGGAGATCCGGTATCTGGGGTACATCCTGGGCGGTGGGGAGGTGCGACCGCAGGTGGACAAAACCACTGCGATCGCCGCCGCCCCGCGGCCCAGGACCCGGAAGGACGTGAGGCGGTTCCTGGGACTGGCCAGCTACTACCGGCAGTTTGTGCCGGGGTTCTCGGAGCTGGCCAGCCCCCTTACCGACCTCACCCGGAAGGGGGCCCCGGACCCGGTCCAATGGAGTGAGCGGTGCCAAGTGGCGTTCGATGGGATTAAGAACGCCCTCTGTGGGGAGACAGTCTTGTATGCTCCTAACTTTAACATTCCTTTTTCTCTGCAGACAGACGCGTCGGATAGAGGGCTGGGGGCGGTGCTGACCCAGCAGGTGGAGGGATTCGACCGTCCGGTGCTGTACCTGAGCCGAAAGCTGTCGGAGCGGGAGGGCAGGTACAGCACGGTGGAGAAGGAGTGTCTGGCCATTCGGTGGGCGGTCGGCGCCCTCCGGTA
Source organism: Nansenia antarctica (assembly GCF_963989245.1). NCBI lineage: Eukaryota > Metazoa > Chordata > Actinopteri > Argentiniformes > Microstomatidae > Nansenia > Nansenia antarctica. The sequence goes on along the minus strand of NW_027662480.1, from coordinate 12,864 downwards.
CTACCTGCTGGGGCGCTCGTTCACCCTCTACTCCGACCATGCTCCCCTACAGTGGCTCCACCGCATGAAGGACACCAACGCGAGGATCACCCGGTGGTACCTCGCGTTGCAGCCCTTCAACTTCACGGTGGTTCACAGGCCGGGGACGCAGATGGTCGTGGCCGACTTCCTCTCCCGTGATGGGGGGGGGGAGTAGGCTATCGGCCGGTTGTATCCCCGGCCTCGAAACTGGCGGTGGGGATGTGTGGGGAACATGGCGCGTTCTGGCCTGCAGAGGGAGCCAGACTGCCATTGGAGGGGAATGATGGGTTGATTACGGACAGGTGTCAGTGATCAGGCTCGTTATGATGGGCTGATTACGGACAGGTGTCAGTGATCAGACTCATTGTTCCACTGGTCTATTTAACCTGCGTGTGTTTGTTCCCTCGGGAGATGAGTAGGGCAGGAAGTACCTGCCGCACGGAGACACGGAGAGACCGAGAGAGAGAGAGCCGCGGCGAGCCAGCACGAGACCCCGAAAGGGGGTGAGGTGCAGGGAGCCGGACGGACGGAGCGGGTCCCGAAAGGGAGGACTAGCGGGGCGGGAGCGAGGGCTCAGCCAAGGAGCGGACTAGCGGGGCGGGAGCGAGGGCTCAGCCAAGGAGCGGAATAGCGGGGCGAGAGCGAGGGCTCAGCCAAGGAGCGGAATAGCGGGAGCGAGGGCTCAGCCAAGGAGCGGACTAGCGGGGCGGGAGCGAGGGCTCAGCCAAGGAGCGGAATAGCGGGGCGAGAGCGAGGGCTCAGCCAAGGAGCGGAATAGCGGGTCCCGAAAGGGAGAGACAGCGGGAGTGGGGGAAAGACTGGCTCAGCACGTCAGTGACGGTGCTGAGCGGTGTTGGACTAAATAAAACTATTATTCTGCACCATTCCTCTGTGTCAACCTCCCTCTGTGCCTAGAAACTGCTACACAGAGTTTAAACTATATAGCTGATACGATATAGAGGACTGAGGAGAGGACAGGGAGCTGTCAGGTACAGTATATGCTGGAGTAACGTCCGCATAGGAAACCTACAGCGTGAGTGCTTGAATTGAACCATCAAGACTATTTTTTTTATCCCCAATAACACAAAAGTCATAAAATACTTTTTAAACAGTCGTTTAATCTGTAAATATGTGTACAGGTCGAGAACTATCTTTGGACCAGTGATCTTGAGGGACTTTTATTTCTGCACTTGTATTTTTTATTTTTATCTGTTGTTTCTCTTTTACTAGTGTAAAAGCACTTTGGGCGGCTGTTTTTGTCTTTGTAAAATGTGCTATATAAATAAACATTACTTACTTACTTACTTACTTACTTACTTAACACCTCAGAAATGACAAAAAATCTCTAATCGTTCACTGAAACGACCTACTTCTGGGTCGCAAAAATGCGAGAGGAAATGATGTAGTTATAGAATACGGTGTCATGTATAATTACGCAGGACTGCACGTCAAGACAGAGGAGTGTGAAGGCTGGTGTATTCTCTGCCGTGCCTGGCCGAGGATCGTGTCACGTTACCGTGTCAATTATGCTAATTATGTAATTGCCCAACGCAGGGGGAGAGGCATCTCACATGATTAATTGATTCTGCTTAACTTATGCACTGTACAACCCCCCAGAGGTGGTCAGTTATTGATTAACGCCCCCCGCTGTACGACTGTGGCGAGTGGAGCTAGACTACTAAGTCAGGGACTGGGAGGAGGGGACGGTCTGTATGAACACACTAACTTCACAACCAACCGTAGTAACGACCCTACCTCTCTATGTAAATGGTGAATGGACTGGCTTATATATAGCGCCTTATTCCAAAGCACTTCACAATGGCCTCTCATTTACCCATTCACCCAATTCACACACATTCACACACCAATGGCGACAAGCTACCATGCAAGGCGCCGGCCCGCTCGTCAGGAGCAATTTGGGGGTTCAGTGTCTTGCCCAAGGACACCTCGACACGTGGCCCAAGCCAGGGTTCGAACCTTCTACTTTTGATCACACTGGGCCGGAAAAAAAGCATTTGGGCAGGTTGGGCTGGATAAATAGCATTTAGGCGGTATCAATATGTCAGTGCCTGAAAGTTACAAAATGCCTGAAGTTAAAACACACACCCTAGTAGCTACATTCAATGTGTAATAGTAATTAGCGGTTTTCAATATAGGTTTTGGGCTGGTTTTTGGTGGATTTAGCGGTTTTTAGACTGTGTTTAGGCTGGAAATGGTCAATCCCATCTGGCAACCCTGACAGTGGCACAGTGCCTGGCAGGTGTTGTAGGTGTTTGTTAAGCGTGCGTCTCTCACCCCTCTCTGTTGTCGTCCTCGTCCAGGTTGGACAGCAGCTGGGAGCCGGCCAGGGACAGGTCCAGGGCGGCCAGGGGCAGGTCTCTGTAGCCCAGGCTGACCAGCTGCAGGGGGGCCGGGCGGGGGGGGGCCTCCTCCACGGGCTGGGAGATGATCTCCAGGTCTGAGAGGCCTGGCTGCTCCACCACCACCTCCCTGCACACACACACACACACACACACACACACAGACACACACACGCACACACGCACACACGCACACACACACACACACACACACACACACACACACACACACACACACACACACACACACACACACACACACACACACACACGGGGCACCAGAGCAGAATGACAACAATCATTTTGACATGAATTATAGATGTGCATGAATACTTCTGTCTTGGGGTGGTAAGAGAAGTGTAAGTGATACAAACACCAACCGTTACTGAATAAAAATGTATCTGAATCTATTTTCTTTTTTTGCCACAATTTCACAACAGACTCAATCTTGAGGTCCGTAGCAGCACACCAACACACCTCTACACCTCCCTGTCTGCCCCACCTCCAGACGGGAGCGTGTCTATGTTCCCACAGCCCTTAACCGTAACCCTGACCCTGGGAACACAGGGCCTAATTTTGATGGAGGGAAAAAAATCGTTAAAATAGGGACATAGGGATGACCCCCTCCAGACCACTGAGGGAGTGTACCAGGAGGAGGTGAGGGAGTGTACCAGGAGGAGTGGGGTTGTGGGCCTGTAAGAGTGGATAACACAGTGCGTCCGTGGGCCCCAGTGGTGTAAAAGCTGGGCCGTCTCAATAGAGCATGGAGGTGGAGACACATGTGACACGTCTTTGGTGTTTTGGTCCTCATATTGGCAACCAATCAAAAACCTTCTGACTTTTCTTTTGAAACACGGAACTACGTTTCAACGCTGTTGAGAATCACAACACAAACTCGCTAGTCAAGCCAAAATACTGCAACAACGCAATGGATTGGGTGAGTAATCCCCCACTGCTACCTAGTTAACTAGAACACCAAGTTACATTGTTACCTAGTTAACTACAACACTACTTTACATTGTTAGCAGGCTCACAAAACAAGCTGTGTTAGTTGACTAGCGACGTGTCGATTGATTTTCAACAATGCGGAAATTCAGTATTCACATTTTTTCGAAAGAAAAGTCAGATCATTACGTCGGATCCCGGTTACGAGGAGGACCAAAGCATTAGAACGTGACACGAATGTGTCCCTAGCACGAGTGCAGCTGCCGACACTGTTACCCTGTGGTAGCTTATTTTTAGACCGGAGCAGATGCTGGTGTGTGTCGGCCGTTGCCGTGACGTCGGTCGCCCCCCCCTCGTCAGCTGAGTGGGTCGGTGCTCTCCCTCCCGTACAGTAAACACGAAGGAACGAGGAAATGAGGAGGAGGAGGAGGAAGCGAGAGAGAGCGGTAGTAGAAGATGAGGAGGAGAGAGAAGAGAGGTCAGAAGGTTGTAATTACAAGCAGCAGCCTCCCACTGATTCTCATTCAATGATTGGCCTTGCTCTGTATGTCAGAGAGCACTGGACTGGGCTGTGCTGGGCTGTGCTGGGCTATGCTGGGCTGTTCTGGGCTGTTCTGGGCTGTTCTGGGCTGTTCTGGGCTGTTCTGGGCTGTTCTGGGCTATACTGGGCTGGTTGGGCTGGGCTGGGAAGTGATGTGCCTTTAGGTAGTGTGATTATGAGACTACTAGGAAAAGAGTCAGAGATTATGATGATGATGGTGGTGGTGATGGTGCTGAGGGTAATTATCATGAACATATTCCTTGCAGACATCTCTATAAACGTAATTATTCCCCATCTTCCTCTCCCTCCTCCTCCTCTCTCTTCTCCTCCTCTTCCTATCCCTCCTCTTCCTCTCCCTCTTCCTCTCCCCCCTCTTTCTCTCCCTCCTCCTTCTCCTCCTCTTCCTCTCCCTTCTCCTCCTCCTCCTCCTCCTGTTCCTCTCCCTCCTCCTCTTCCTCTTCCTCTTCCGTCTCCTTATCCTCCTCTTCCTCTCTCTTCTCCTTATCCTCCTGTTCCTCTCCCTCCTCCTCTTCCTCTTCCTCTCCGTCTCCTTATCCTCCTCTACCTCTCCATTTTCCTCCTCCTGTTCCTCTCCCTCCTCCTCTTCCTCTTCCTCTCCTCCTCTTCCTCTCTCTTCTCACTTATCCTCCTGCTAATTATTACGAAAAACAACAACACTGGAAGTCCTTAAACAGTCTTCCAGTTCTTCCATCATCTTTAAAACAAACAGACAAAGTGACCAGAAAGAGACCGTCCAGAACCCCATCAGAGGACGGCCCCTCCTGTAGCTGTATGAGTGATCAGAGATAAGAAACCAGGGAGGGGGTGAGGGGCTGAGGGGGGGTCATGTGCAGGGGGGGGGGGGCTGAGGGGGGGTCACCATCAGCAGGGGGGGGTGAGGGGGGGTCATGTGCAGGGGGGGCACCATCAGCAGGGGGGTGAGGGGCTGAGGGGGGGTCGTGTGCAGGGGGGGGGGGGGGCTGAGGGGGGGTCATGTGCAGGGGGGGGGGGGCTGAGGGGGGTCACCATCAGCAGGGGGGGCTGAGGGGGGGTCATGTGCAGGGGGGGCACCATCAGCAGGGGGGTGAGGGGCTGAGGGGGGGTCATGTGCAGGGGGGGGGGGCTGAGGGGGGGTCATGTGCAGGGGGGGGGGGGCTGAGGGGGGGTCATGTGCAGGGGGGGGGGGGCTGAGGGGGGGTCATGTAAACTCAGAGGCCCCCCAGGCTCCCTGGCCCCCCCCATCTGATCTGTCTGATCTCACCCTGACTCAGCAACCTTCACAAGGACACCAGGAGCACTGGGGCTTCCACACACACACACACACACACGTGCGCACACACACATGCCCGGGTGAGCGCAAACACACACACACGCGCGCACACACACACACACACACACACACACACACACACACATTCAGGCAAGCACACACACACATGCACACACACACACACAAACACACACACACACATTCAGGCAAGCACACACACACACACACACACACACACACACACATATACCCACTGTACACACATGACAGGCATATACACACGCAGGTGGTCTCACTCACACAACAAAGGGTTAATCCTATTCAACATGAAGGTGTTGCTCAGCCTACCATTAAGAGTCCACATTGTGTAAAATAGAGGTTAAATGGCACACATCATTACATCATTTGTGAAGAAAGCCCCTCTCTTATGAGCTTGCATGCGCCATCCCCAGTTGACCCCCCCCCCTACACACACACACACACACACACACACACACACACACACACACACACACACACTCTGTAATGTGGTCTGTGTGTGAAAGGCTTTATTTTAGGCTTATGACTAATCCCTGTTTAATATGCTCCCCGACAACATCCTTTTATTTCTCCAAGCACAGAAACCTCCAGGATGAAACGTCAGGTGCTGTAGTGGCTTTATTTACTGTTTGTGTCATGGGTCTGAATACTTGTGTAGGTATTTCTGTATTTCAATTTTAATAAATGTACTGATGTATATTTTTTTTATTATTAAAAAGAGATATAGTGAAGACAGACAGGAAAGTAAAGAGAAGAAGGGAGAGAGAGGGCATGTCAGCAGGGCATGGGCCGGATTCGAACCCATGCCGACTCGGGCATAATGTGTGCACTGTCGACCACGGTGCTAGACCACTGGACCACTCCAGGCCACGATGGCAAATACTTTTAATGTAATCCATTTTAAAATGAAACAACAAAATGTGGAAAAAGTTAAGGGGTCTGAATACTTCCTGAAGGCACCGTGTATATATATATATATATATATATATATATATATATATATATATATATATATATATAAGTATAGATATACACAGGTATGAGCCAAAACATTATGACCACCTGTCTAACAGCTGTTGGGACTGCCTTCCTTCAGCAGCCCGTCTGAAGCACCTGAACCAACACTGCACAACAACACAACACTGTGTTACAGTCTGTCCCCTCAGCAGAAGGACTCTAAGGGCCAGTTTCACAGACAAGGCTTAAGCCTAATCCTGGACTAAAAAGCCTCTTCAATGGAGATTTTACATTGAAAGTGTGATTTAGTCCAGGACTCGGCTTAAGCCTTGTCTGTGAAACCGGCCCTAAGTGTTGTGAGCCCAGTAGAATGGTTATTTGTGGTGGCCAGGGGTGGTCTAGTGGTCTAGCACCGCGGTCTACAGTGCACACATATGCCCATGTCGGCATGGGTTACTACGGAACATACTTTCCTGTCTGTCTTCACTGAATCTGTCCAATAAAATGAAAAATATGAGTGGGACTGCCCCACTCAGAAAAAAAAAACTGTAATAAAAAAAAGAAAAAGGTTATTTGTGGTATAATTGGCTTGTCCACTGACCGTACACAAGGTCACGTACCTGGGAAGAGACGGCACAGACAAGCATCCTGGTCCTGAGAGTAACGGCTAACCTCACTACCCTCAGCATGTTGGATGTATCTACTATATAATACACTCACTAACCTCACTACCCTCAGCATGTTGGATGTATCTACTATATAATACACTCACACTCACAAGTACTCACATAACTCTTAACAATACATTTCTGCGTTGTTGAAAATTAACGACACATCGCTAGTCAACTAACACAGCAACGCCTGAACACACGAACGCCTGGAGAACCTAAACACGGCCAACCTTGTCCAGAGGATTAACATCCACCAGAGCAGCTGTCCGCCAGCTGCTGAGGGGAACACACATGAGGATCCACCCGTCAGTGTGAGTTAGTGAGTTAGTGAAAGACACACTACAGGTATATATGCACCATCCTACAATCTCTGGACACCTAGTGTAGATATACCTCATCCAATCAAGTAAGTAGCCATGAGAACCAACGGTTCTCGAGCCTAACGGCCCTTAGGGGGCAGGAGCCTATCTCCTGTTTCCGTAGCGTGAGGCGGCTTGATGTACAAGTACACCCCCCTGGACATGACGCTGGTATGTCGCAGGGTCTTTCAAATCAAACATATGCAAACATATTGCCCATACACACTCATTCCTGTCCTACCACAAAGATACACTCACTCACTTCCTATGGTATCCACCTCCTAGCCACTGTTCTAAGTAACCTCACCTCAACACCTTAGCCATGGTCCTCCTATCAGTCAGTTCAAGCAAACCGTTGAAAACGTCTCATTTACATTTTTGGCATTTAGCAGACGCCTTATTCCAAAGCGACTTTCAATCAATACATAAGCAAGTGAATCATCAATCCACCAGTTCTAGCACGAGGCGTAATCTAGCTCAGGCCAGGGCCCACTGGCAGTCCTCGTGAAAAAGTGTTTTTGTAGACACTGGAGAGACAGTACAAGGGGGACACTGAAGAGACAGTACAAGGGGGGCAGTAGAGTCTTAGGAGGCATAGTATAGGGGAAAAGCAGGTGTCTCAGGAGACGCAGTGCTAGGGGGGTGGTAATGTCTCAGGAGGAGCAGTTAAGGTGTAACCTAAGTCTCACATACGTCAGAACCGTGTACAGCTTTTACTGTGGATGAGGGAGCTCTCGGAGGGTATCGGTCTGGGAAGACTGACTTACATTGCTGAAGGGAAGTGGAAAGACTTGGGAAAGGCTTTGGGAACCTCACATGGACATCATGAAGGCTGGGAACATAGGCTCCGTCTGAGAATATTTTATACAGTAGCAGTAGAGGAATGTTTTGTTTTGTCTGTATTCGATCCGATATTGATGCAAGTTGTGTGTGTGTGTGTGTGTGTGTGTGTGTGTGTGTGTGTGTGTGTGTGTCTATGTTTCTGTTCTTTGTTATTGTATGTTTGTTTTTTTGATGTTATAAAATAAGAAAATGTGGGATTTTATTTCTTTTTTACAGCTTTTATAGGAATTTCACAAACCGAGCTCTCCGCGTTGAAAGTGAGCGAGGAAGGTGTACTACCGTACTACACGCTACCCAAGCACAGCAGTAACTCAATGCGGATGGTGTTAAACATGATGAAGGTGAGAGGGGGGGGGGGCGCAATAAGCTGCTCCAGGCCTGCTGGGACCAACCTCATCTGACCTTTGGAGCTGCTGGGGGCGGGGGGGGGCAGGGGGGAGAGACACTGTGATGTGAAGCCCCCCCAGGGGGAAACAGCCAAGGCTGAACAGCGGAAGGGTTCCTGATCTAGATTGTGGTGTTTGTCTGGAGGTTATCTGAGCCTCAACTAGCAGATAGGAACGATAATATTATGAAGAATATATTACATTTTTGGGTGAATTACATTTATAACTTCAGAGAAATTAAAGTTACAGGCCCAGGACATTTGCAAAGAAGAAAAAACCCACCAACGACTTATGAAACTACACAGTTTCCAGAAAAACAGATCTTACAGGTCTTAAACCTCGATGCATGTAACAGAGATGTCCCCTAACCAGATTCCGAATTATCTTCTATAACAGATAAACCAACCGGAACGTCCCTGTGTTGTGCTTGTGAAAGGACCCAATTACAGGAATATTAGCGTGCTGCTCGTGGAGTGCTTCTATTTAGGCAGACAGACACCATGTGCTCATCAACTCCTGCCTGATGAACAAAAGAGGCACGGCGCTCCAACCTCCTCACCCTCCCGGTGGCGTTGGATAAACAACACCAGGCTAAAACAGCGCCGTGGAGAGGAAGATGAACGGCGCTGTCCTGCACTGAGAGGCCCTTCAGAATCTTAAACATCCGGCCTACAGATATGCTAATGCCACTGAGCTCTGCGTACACAGCACTCGAGTTGAGGGGGGATGAGGGGGAAAAACGCCCTTCCCATCCCTTGTGTAATTTTATCAATGAACGTGGTATTACTGCTATTTCACATTTAGTTTTGCGCATATTGAGTAAAATACTGTGGGCGAGGGAGGGGGCACGCACACATGCAATGACATTTTTACCAAGTCACTGACACTGAAGTCACTGACGCTGTGGGGATGCTAACATTGTCCCCATATGATAAAATCCACTATCCCCCCCTGATGTTCTTTTACAACTTGAGTACTGTGCGTACAGGCCAAACAGGACCCAGGCTCGGTCCTGCTACTCTGTCACACCAACTGCCAACCGGACTGCCGGAGGAAGAAGACACGTTTGAAAAAGTCGCTAGGCGATCGTCGGTTGGTCGGGTAAGTTTCCTAGAGGAAAATATCGAACTACCTTTTCTTTTTTCACTTGCAGACTCACATGTGCGCAGACTGCGCACACACTCATACGGCACACACTCATACGCACACACACGCACGCACAAGCACACACCCTCAATAAATCAACCGTTTAAAGAAGAGCGCAGAGAAAACAGCAAGGTAAGCGCAAATCTGTGAAAGAGGAGGTGAGGAAATCGAAGAGTTGTTCTCGTTCCGCCGTGACGCCGCTGCGCTCTGCTCTGTGACCGGGCGAGACGGACCTCTCTTGGGGAACCTGCGGTGTTGTGTCCATGTTTGGTGTTATTCAGGAGAGAGGTGAGCAGAGGTCAGACAGGCCTGCCCCGTGGGGACCGCTCTGTCTGCACAGGTCACGTAATGGGGAGGAGAGAGGGAGGGAAGGGAGGTAGGTGGTGCGCTCTGTACTTACTGAGGGTTGGCCATATTGATGGATGATGATGATGATGATGATGATGGAGAGAATAGAGGAGAGGAGAGGTGGTCTTCCTTCACGGCTCCCACTCTGTTCCACCTTTCTTAGCTCCTGACTTCACCACACCAGATACACCATACATTCATGTTGAACCTAGAGAATAACATAAAAAAAAGAATTAATAAGGCTACATGTGACATTTACTTATTACACTTATACTGTATATGTTACGGTACATGTGGGAAAACTAGGGTTAGGGTTAAGTGCTAAGTCGACTTGGTACATGCTGGCATGTCTAACCCTAACCCCTAACCGTAGTATACCCTAGCACCTAACCCTAACCCTAGTTTTCCCACATGTACCGTAACATATATATATATATATAATATATATATCCAAATACAGTGCAACAATTGTGTATATTATACATCAGAAGCAGCAGGAGAGATGTGTGACAGACAGATATAATGTACGGTACAGTAAGATCTTTCTGTGTTGCACATCAGGAGATTTCTGGTGGTGGGGAGGTGGAATCGAGAGAGGAATGGGCTATACTGACTACTGAGGGTGTTAGCTCGTGAGATTGTCAGCCTACATCCCAACCTATAGGTACAGTAGCTGTCAGTACATCCCAACCTATAGGTACAGTAGCTGTCAGTACATCCCAACCTATAGGTACAGTAGCTGTCAGTACATCCCAACCTATAGGTACAGTAGCTGTCAGTACATCCCAACCTATAGGTACAGTAGCTGTCAGTACATCCCAACCTATAGGTACAGTAGCTGTCAGTACATCCCAACCTATAGGTACAGTAGCTGTCAGTACATCCCAACCTATAGGTACAGTAGCTGTCAGTACATCCCAACCTATAGGTACAGTAGCTGTCAGTACATCCCAACCTATAGGTACAGTAGCTGTCAGTACATCCCAACCTATAGGTACAGTAGCTGTCAGTACATCCCAACCTATATGGTACAGTAGCTGTCAGTACATCCCAACCTATAGGTACAGTAGCTGTCAGTACATCCAACCTATAGGTACAGTAGCTGTCAGTACATCCCAACCTATAGGTACAGTAGCTGTCAGTACATCCCAACCTATAGGTACAGTAGCTGTCAGTACATCCCAACCTATATGTACAGTAGCTGTCAAAAGCCTGGCAATTGCTAAATATATAGACGCTTCAATACAACACAACACAACATATCAAGTGCGGCTCAAGTTGACAACAAGCTAGAATCATCCCAGACCGTCTCAGAGCCTTCCATGGGCATCACACAGCTCACTGAAAAGTCAAGTAGCCATTTTTTGTCAAAATTGAGTTTTTTTTACATAATCTGATCCATTAGGTGTTTATTAATGCCTCTGTGGTGTTTATTTTTTAAAAATGTAATGTAGTAATTCATAAAATACAAAGGTCCATCTCACAGAACATAATGGAATGTAAAAACTTTGACGCTCAATATCTCTGAACTACCCTAAACGGAGATAGAACCTTATCATTTCTAAGCTCAGGAAGTGTCCCAGTTAGAACTTTGCTTTCTGTGTGTAGTCTCATCTCATTTCTCTTCTTTCTTTTCTTTCTTTACAGGGCCTTTCAGCCATTATTATAACACATTCAAAGGACAAACGAACGCCCCAAACCCGGACAGGTAGCCAGGCTGCCGTGCCAAATCCGTGTGTGGACTACAGGTTTAAACACCCAATAGGAAGTAGTAGTAATTGAATCCGACAAAGCCTCCTGCATTAATCCATGGTCCAAGCTAAGACTATATTTAGTTGTTGTATGACCTGAATACAGCAGGAGAAAACTGGGATAGTAGTAGTGCGTAAAGTGTGTGTGTGGGGGGGGCTGTCCCATTCTAGGGGGTGGGGTGAACCCCTACAAAGTATAACTAATCAATTATTAATGTGCACCAAAATGACCTTACCTGTCTGTGGTTTACATTGTTGACAGCCTGATGATAATGTCTCCCTGGCTGATGATAACCGTGAGTGAGGCTCTGGGCTGGCAGTGTGTAGGCTGCTCTCCTCCTTCTCCTTCTCCTCCTGAGCGCTTCCACACTGAACAAGCGCCCCTGTCGCGATGTCTGCGTCTGTTGCTTTAGAATCCAGTGCGAAACGAAAGGCGAGCGGAGCTCAAACGCAACAAGCATCGTCATTCAAGCGTCATTCGGTGGTCTGTCGTATTTGAGGTGTCTCACTGACAGACCACCGAACAACAAGCTGACTGCATCATTGGAGACTGGAGAGAGAAGGTTTGTTTGTGCACCACGCCGGGGCTCTCTACGTGAAGCTTGTGAGGGTTTCCCCCGCGGTCTGTCGGATACAGACCTCCACACACACACGGAGCTGCGCTGTCCAAGGTGCTGAAACTGTCATAAGCGCTGCTCGGGTTTGAACCGCGCTGTTCTCTCTCTCTCTCTCTCTCTCTCTCTCTCTCTCTCTCTCTCTCTCTCTCTCTCTCTCTCTCTCTCTCTCTCTCTCTCTCTCTCTCTCTCTCTCTCTCTCTCTCTCTCTCTCTCTCTCTCTCTCTCTCTCTCTCTCTCTCTCTCTCTCTCTCTCTCTCTCTCTCTCTCTCTCTCTCTCTCTCTCTCTCTCTCTCTCTCTCTCTCTCTCTCTCTCTCTCTCTCTCTCTCTCTCTCTCTCTCTCTCTCTCTCTCTCTCTCTCTCTCTCTCTCTCTCTCTCTCTCTCTCTCTCTCTCTCTCTCTCTCTCTCTCTCTCTCTCTCTCGTCATCCAAACCAAACGCCACCAAAAACATTGCCGTTTTCGTGACGAGTGGCAGTAGATGTGGGTATTCCTATGGTCACGACAGCGCACGGTGGTGCGTGTGTGGATTCAGTGTAGAGTTCTGGTTCTCTATAATAACCACAAATGAAAGCTCGGCTACAGTCAATCCATCAGCCACCCACCTTTATTT
>NW_027662481.1:0-89045 GCF_963989245.1 Nansenia antarctica | reverse complement strand
GACTGTTTTTTGCCTTCGTTCTCAAGTTATATCAAACTATCAAAGTGTTGTTTTCTGCCTTTCACGAGCACATTTTGACTTGTTGTTGAATAATCCTATAATGTAACTCTAAATGACAATCAGAGCAACTTGAATTGCGTGTGTGCAGCCTTTTGCTCAAAAGTGATCAACGTTTCGTTTTCGGAGTCTCTTTTGACAATCTCTTCGAGAGCTGTTTTCAGTCATTAACAGAGCTGTTCTGAAAGTGTCCAAGCGGCCTGTTCTGAGAGTGGACTGTTTTTTGCATTCGTTCTCAAGTTATATCAAACTATCAAAGTGTTGTTTTCTGCCTTTCACGAGCACATTTTGACTTGTTGTTGAATAATCCTATAATGTAACTCTAAATGACAATCAGAGCAACTTGAATTGCGTGTGTGCAGCCTTTTGCTCAAAAGTGATCAACGTTTCGTTTTCAGAGTCTCTTTTGACAATCTCTTCGAGAGCTGTTTTCAGTCATTAACAGAGCTGTTCTGAAAGTGTCCAAGCGGCCTGTTCTTAGAGTGGACTGTTTTTTGCATTCGTTCTCAAGTTATATCAAACTATCAAAGTGTTGTTTTCTGCCTTTCACGAGCACATTTTGACTTGTTGTTGAATAATCCTATAATGTAACTCTAAATGACAATCAGAGCAACTTGAATTGCGTGTGTGCAGCCTTTTGCTCAAAAGTGATCAACGTTTCGTTTTCGGAGTCTCTTTTGACAATCTCTTCGAGAGCTGTTTTCAGTCATTAACAGAGCTGTTCTGAAAGTGTCCAAGCGGCCTGTTCTGAGAGTGGACTGTTTTTTGCATTCGTTCTCAAGTTATATCAAACTATCAAAGTGTTGTTTTCTGCCTTTCACGAGCACATTTTGACTTGTTGTTGAATAATCCTATAATGTTACTCTAAATGACAATCAGAGCAACTTGAATTGCGTGTGTGCAGCCTTTTGCTCAAAAGTAATCAACGTTTCGTTTTCAGAGTCTCTTTTGACAATCTCTTCGAGAGCTGTTTTCAGTCATTAACAGAGCTGTTCTGAAAGTGTCCAAGCGGCCTGTTCTTAGAGTGGACTGTTTTTTGCATTCGTTCTCAAGTTATATCAAACTATCAAAGTGTTGTTTTCTGCCTTTCACGAGCACATTTTGACTTGTTGTTGAATAATCCTATAATGTAACTCTAAATGACAATCAGAGCAACTTGAATTGCGTGTGTGCAGCCTTTTGCTCAAAAGTGATCAACGTTTCGTTTTCAGAGTCTCTTTTGACAATCTCTTCGAGAGCTGTTTTCAGTCATTAACAGAGCTGTTCTGAAAGTGTCCAAGCGGCCTGTTCTTAGAGTGGACTGTTTTTTGCATTCGTTCTCAAGTTATATCAAACTATCAAAGTGTTGTTTTCTGCCTTTCACGAGCACATTTTGACTTGTTGTTGAATAATCCTATAATGTAACTCTAAATGACAATCAGAGCAACTTGAATTGCGTGTGTGCAGCCTTTTGCTCAAAAGTGATCAACGTTTCGTTTTCGGAGTCTCTTTTGACAATCTCTTCGAGAGCTGTTTTCAGTCATTAACAGAGCTGTTCTGAAAGTGTCCAAGCGGCCTGTTCTGAGAGTGGACTGTTTTTTGCATTCGTTCTCAAGTTATATCAAACTATCAAAGTGTTGTTTTCTGCCTTTCACGAGCACATTTTGACTTGTTGTTGAATAATCCTATAATGTAACTCTAAATGACAATCAGAGCAACTTGAATTGCGTGTGTGCAGCCTTTTGCTCAAAAGTGATCAACGTTTCGTTTTCAGAGTCTCTTTTGACAATCTCTTCGAGAGCTGTTTTCAGTCATTAACAGAGCTGTTCTGAAAGTGTCCAAGCGGCTTGTTCTTAGAGTGGACTGTTTTTTGCCTTCGTTCTCAAGTTATATCAAACTATCAAAGTGTTGTTTTCTGCCTTTCACGAGCACATTTTGACTTGTTGTTGAATAATCCTATAATGTAACTCTAAATGACAATCAGAGCAACTTGAATTGCGTGTGTGCAGCCTTTTGCTCAAAAGTGATCAACGTTTCGTTTTCGGAGTCTCTTTTGACAATCTCTTCGAGAGCTGTTTTCAGTCATTAACAGAGCTGTTCTGAAAGTGTCCAAGCGGCCTGTTCTGAGAGTGGACTGTTTTTTGCATTCGTTCTCAAGTTATATCAAACTATCAAAGTGTTGTTTTCTGCCTTTCACGAGCACATTTTGACTTGTTGTTGAATAATCCTATAATGTAACTCTAAATGACAATCAGAGCAACTTGAATTGCGTGTGTGCAGCCTTTTGCTCAAAAGTGATCAACGTTTCGTTTTCAGAGTCTCTTTTGACAATCTCTTCGAGAGCTGTTTTCAGTCATTAACAGAGCTGTTCTGAAAGTGTCCAAGCGGCCTGTTCTTAGAGTGGACTGTTTTTTGCATTCGTTCTCAAGTTATATCAAACTATCAAAGTGTTGTTTTCTGCCTTTCACGAGCACATTTTGACTTGTTGTTGAATAATCCTATAATGTAACTCTAAATGACAATCAGAGCAACTTGAATTGCGTGTGTGCAGCCTTTTGCTCAAAAGTGATCAACGTTTCGTTTTCGGAGTCTCTTTTGACAATCTCTTCGAGAGCTGTTTTCAGTCATTAACAGAGCTGTTCTGAAAGTGTCCAAGCGGCCTGTTCTGAGAGTGGACTGTTTTTTGCATTCGTTCTCAAGTTATATCAAACTATCAAAGTGTTGTTTTCTGCCTTTCACGAGCACATTTTGACTTGTTGTTGAATAATCCTATAATGTAACTCTAAATGACAATCAGAGCAACTTGAATTGCGTGTGTGCAGCCTTTTGCTCAAAAGTGATCAACGTTTCGTTTTCGGAGTCTCTTTTGACAATCTCTTCGAGAGCTGTTTTCAGTCATTAACAGAGCTGTTCTGAAAGTGTCCAAGCGGCCTGTTCTGAGAGTGGACTGTTTTTTGCATTCGTTCTCAAGTTATATCAAACTATCAAAGTGTTGTTTTCTGCCTTTCACGAGCACATTTTGACTTGTTGTTGAATAATCCTATAATGTTACTCTAAATGACAATCAGAGCAACTTGAATTGCGTGTGTGCAACCTTTTGCTCAAAAGTAATCAACGTTTCGTTTTCAGAGTATCTTTTGACAATCTCTTCGAGAGCTGTTTTCAGTCATTAACAGAGCTGTTCTGAAAGTGTCCAAGCGGCCTGTTCTTAGAGTGGACTGTTTTTTGCATTCGTTCTCAAGTTATATCAAACTATCAAAGTGTTGTTTTCTGCCTTTCACGAGCACATTTTGACTTGTTGTTGAATAATCCTATAATGTAACTCTAAATGACAATCAGAGCAACTTGAATTGCGTGTGTGCAGCCTTTTGCTCAAAAGTGATCAACGTTTCGTTTTCAGAGTCTCTTTTGACAATCTCTTCGAGAGCTGTTTTCAGTCATTAACAGAGCTGTTCTGAAAGTGTCCAAGCGGCCTGTTCTTAGAGTGGACTGTTTTTTGCATTCGTTCTCAAGTTATATCAAACTATCAAAGTGTTGTTTTCTGCCTTTCACGAGCACATTTTGACTTGTTGTTGAATAATCCTATAATGTAACTCTAAATGACAATCAGAGCAACTTGAATTGCGTGTGTGCAGCCTTTTGCTCAAAAGTGATCAACGTTTCGTTTTCGGAGTCTCTTTTGACAATCTCTTCGAGAGCTGTTTTCAGTCATTAACAGAGCTGTTCTGAAAGTGTCCAAGCGGCCTGTTCTGAGAGTGGACTGTTTTTTGCATTCGTTCTCAAGTTATATCAAACTATCAAAGTGTTGTTTTCTGCCTTTCACGAGCACATTTTGACTTGTTGTTGAATAATCCTATAATGTAACTCTAAATGACAATCAGAGCAACTTGAATTGCGTGTGTGCAGCCTTTTGCTCAAAAGTGATCAACGTTTCGTTTTCGGAGTCTCTTTTGACAATCTCTTCGAGAGCTGTTTTCAGTCATTAACAGAGCTGTTCTGAAAGTGTCCAAGCGGCTTGTTCTTAGAGTGGACTGTTTTTTGCCTTCGTTCTCAAGTTATATCAAACTATCAAAGTGTTGTTTTCTGCCTTTCACGAGCACATTTTGACTTGTTGTTGAATAATCCTATAATGTAACTCTAAATGACAATCAGAGCAACTTGAATTGCGTGTGTGCAGCCTTTTGCTCAAAAGTGATCAACGTTTCGTTTTCGGAGTCTCTTTTGACAATCTCTTCGAGAGCTGTTTTCAGTCATTAACAGAGCTGTTCTGAAAGTGTCCAAGCGGCCTGTTCTGAGAGTGGACTGTTTTTTGCATTCGTTCTCAAGTTATATCAAACTATCAAAGTGTTGTTTTCTGCCTTTCACGAGCACATTTTGACTTGTTGTTGAATAATCCTATAATGTAACTCTAAATGACAATCAGAGCAACTTGAATTGCGTGTGTGCAGCCTTTTGCTCAAAAGTGATCAACGTTTCGTTTTCGGAGTCTCTTTTGACAATCTCTTCGAGAGCTGTTTTCAGTCATTAACAGAGCTGTTCTGAAAGTGTCCAAGCGGCCTGTTCTGAGAGTGGACTGTTTTTTGCATTCGTTCTCAAGTTATATCAAACTATCAAAGTGTTGTTTTCTGCCTTTCACGAGCACATTTTGACTTGTTGTTGAATAATCCTATAATGTTACTCTAAATGACAATCAGAGCAACTTGAATTGCGTGTGTGCAGCCTTTTGCTCAAAAGTAATCAACGTTTCGTTTTCAGAGTCTCTTTTGACAATCTCTTCGAGAGCTGTTTTCAGTCATTAACAGAGCTGTTCTGAAAGTGTCCAAGCGGCCTGTTCTTAGAGTGGACTGTTTTTTGCATTCGTTCTCAAGTTATATCAAACTATCAAAGTGTTGTTTTCTGCCTTTCACGAGCACATTTTGACTTGTTGTTGAATAATCCTATAATGTAACTCTAAATGACAATCAGAGCAACTTGAATTGCGTGTGTGCAGCCTTTTGCTCAAAAGTGATCAACGTTTCGTTTTCGGAGTCTCTTTTGACAATCTCTTCGAGAGCTGTTTTCAGTCATTAACAGAGCTGTTCTGAAAGTGTCCAAGCGGCCTGTTCTGAGAGTGGACTGTTTTTTGCATTCGTTCTCAAGTTATATCAAACTATCAAAGTGTTGTTTTCTGCCTTTCACGAGCACATTTTGACTTGTTGTTGAATAATCCTATAATGTAACTCTAAATGACAATCAGAGCAACTTGAATTGCGTGTGTGCAGCCTTTTGCTCAAAAGTGATCAACGTTTCGTTTTCAGAGTCTCTTTTGACAATCTCTTCGAGAGCTGTTTTCAGTCATTAACAGAGCTGTTCTGAAAGTGTCCAAGCGGCTTGTTCTTAGAGTGGACTGTTTTTTGCCTTCGTTCTCAAGTTATATCAAACTATCAAAGTGTTGTTTTCTGCCTTTCACGAGCACATTTTGACTTGTTGTTGAATAATCCTATAATGTAACTCTAAATGACAATCAGAGCAACTTGAATTGCGTGTGTGCAGCCTTTTGCTCAAAAGTGATCAACGTTTCGTTTTCGGAGTCTCTTTTGACAATCTCTTCGAGAGCTGTTTTCAGTCATTAACAGAGCTGTTCTGAAAGTGTCCAAGCGGCCTGTTCTGAGAGTGGACTGTTTTTTGCATTCGTTCTCAAGTTATATCAAACTATCAAAGTGTTGTTTTCTGCCTTTCACGAGCACATTTTGACTTGTTGTTGAATAATCCTATAATGTAACTCTAAATGACAATCAGAGCAACTTGAATTGCGTGTGTGCAGCCTTTTGCTCAAAAGTGATCAACGTTTCGTTTTCGGAGTCTCTTTTGACAATCTCTTCGAGAGCTGTTTTCAGTCATTAACAGAGCTGTTCTGAAAGTGTCCAAGCGGCCTGTTCTGAGAGTGGACTGTTTTTTGCATTCGTTCTCAAGTTATATCAAACTATCAAAGTGTTGTTTTCTGCCTTTCACGAGCACATTTTGACTTGTTGTTGAATAATCCTATAATGTAACTCTAAATGACAATCAGAGCAACTTGAATTGCGTGTGTGCAGCCTTTTGCTCAAAAGTGATCAACGTTTCGTTTTCGGAGTCTCTTTTGACAATCTCTTCGAGAGCTGTTTTCAGTCATTAACAGAGCTGTTCTGAAAGTGTCCAAGCGGCCTGTTCTGAGAGTGGACTGTTTTTTGCATTCGTTCTCAAGTTATATCAAACTATCAAAGTGTTGTTTTCTGCCTTTCACGAGCACATTTTGACTTGTTGTTGAATAATCCTATAATGTTACTCTAAATGACAATCAGAGCAACTTGAATTGCGTGTGTGCAGCCTTTTGCTCAAAAGTAATCAACGTTTCGTTTTCAGAGTCTCTTTTGACAATCTCTTCGAGAGCTGTTTTCAGTCATTAACAGAGCTGTTCTGAAAGTGTCCAAGCGGCCTGTTCTTAGAGTGGACTGTTTTTTGCATTCGTTCTCAAGTTATATCAAACTATCAAAGTGTTGTTTTCTGCCTTTCACGAGCACATTTTGACTTGTTGTTGAATAATCCTATAATGTAACTCTAAATGACAATCAGAGCAACTTGAATTGCGTGTGTGCAGCCTTTTGCTCAAAAGTGATCAACGTTTCGTTTTCAGAGTCTCTTTTGACAATCTCTTCGAGAGCTGTTTTCAGTCATTAACAGAGCTGTTCTGAAAGTGTCCAAGCGGCCTGTTCTTAGAGTGGACTGTTTTTTGCATTCGTTCTCAAGTTATATCAAACTATCAAAGTGTTGTTTTCTGCCTTTCACGAGCACATTTTGACTTGTTGTTGAATAATCCTATAATGTAACTCTAAATGACAATCAGAGCAACTTGAATTGCGTGTGTGCAGCCTTTTGCTCAAAAGTGATCAACGTTTCGTTTTCGGAGTCTCTTTTGACAATCTCTTCGAGAGCTGTTTTCAGTCATTAACAGAGCTGTTCTGAAAGTGTCCAAGCGGCCTGTTCTGAGTGTGGACTGTTTTTTGCATTCGTTCTCAAGTTATATCAAACTATCAAAGTGTTGTTTTCTGCCTTTCACGAGCACATTTTGACTTGTTGTTGAATAATCCTATAATGTAACTCTAAATGACAATCAGAGCAACTTGAATTGCGTGTGTGCAGCCTTTTGCTCAAAAGTGATCAACGTTTCGTTTTCAGAGTCTCTTTTGACAATCTCTTCGAGAGCTGTTTTCAGTCATTAACAGAGCTGTTCTGAAAGTGTCCAAGCGGCTTGTTCTTAGAGTGGACTGTTTTTTGCCTTCGTTCTCAAGTTATATCAAACTATCAAAGTGTTGTTTTCTGCCTTTCACGAGCACATTTTGACTTGTTGTTGAATAATCCTATAATGTAACTCTAAATGACAATCAGAGCAACTTGAATTGCGTGTGTGCAGCCTTTTGCTCAAAAGTGATCAACGTTTCGTTTTCGGAGTCTCTTTTGACAATCTCTTCGAGAGCTGTTTTCAGTCATTAACAGAGCTGTTCTGAAAGTGTCCAAGCGGCCTGTTCTGAGAGTGGACTGTTTTTTGCATTCGTTCTCAAGTTATATCAAACTATCAAAGTGTTGTTTTCTGCCTTTCACGAGCACATTTTGACTTGTTGTTGAATAATCCTATAATGTAACTCTAAATGACAATCAGAGCAACTTGAATTGCGTGTGTGCAGCCTTTTGCTCAAAAGTGATCAACGTTTCGTTTTCAGAGTCTCTTTTGACAATCTCTTCGAGAGCTGTTTTCAGTCATTAACAGAGCTGTTCTGAAAGTGTCCAAGCGGCCTGTTCTTAGAGTGGACTGTTTTTTGCATTCGTTCTCAAGTTATATCAAACTATCAAAGTGTTGTTTTCTGCCTTTCACGAGCACATTTTGACTTGTTGTTGAATAATCCTATAATGTAACTCTAAATGACAATCAGAGCAACTTGAATTGCGTGTGTGCAGCCTTTTGCTCAAAAGTGATCAACGTTTCGTTTTCGGAGTCTCTTTTGACAATCTCTTCGAGAGCTGTTTTCAGTCATTAACAGAGCTGTTCTGAAAGTGTCCAAGCGGCCTGTTCTGAGAGTGGACTGTTTTTTGCATTCGTTCTCAAGTTATATCAAACTATCAAAGTGTTGTTTTCTGCCTTTCACGAGCACATTTTGACTTGTTGTTGAATAATCCTATAATGTAACTCTAAATGACAATCAGAGCAACTTGAATTGCGTGTGTGCAGCCTTTTGCTCAAAAGTGATCAACGTTTCGTTTTCGGAGTCTCTTTTGACAATCTCTTCGAGAGCTGTTTTCAGTCATTAACAGAGCTGTTCTGAAAGTGTCCAAGCGGCCTGTTCTGAGAGTGGACTGTTTTTTGCATTCGTTCTCAAGTTATATCAAACTATCAAAGTGTTGTTTTCTGCCTTTCACGAGCACATTTTGACTTGTTGTTGAATAATCCTATAATGTTACTCTAAATGACAATCAGAGCAACTTGAATTGCGTGTGTGCAGCCTTTTGCTCAAAAGTAATCAACGTTTCGTTTTCAGAGTCTCTTTTGACAATCTCTTCGAGAGCTGTTTTCAGTCATTAACAGAGCTGTTCTGAAAGTGTCCAAGCGGCCTGTTCTTAGAGTGGACTGTTTTTTGCATTCGTTCTCAAGTTATATCAAACTATCAAAGTGTTGTTTTCTGCCTTTCACGAGCACATTTTGACTTGTTGTTGAATAATCCTATAATGTAACTCTAAATGACAATCAGAGCAACTTGAATTGCGTGTGTGCAGCCTTTTGCTCAAAAGTGATCAACGTTTCGTTTTCGGAGTCTCTTTTGACAATCTCTTCGAGAGCTGTTTTCAGTCATTAACAGAGCTGTTCTGAAAGTGTCCAAGCGGCCTGTTCTGAGAGTGGACTGTTTTTTGCATTCGTTCTCAAGTTATATCAAACTATCAAAGTGTTGTTTTCTGCCTTTCACGAGCACATTTTGACTTGTTGTTGAATAATCCTATAATGTAACTCTAAATGACAATCAGAGCAACTTGAATTGCGTGTGTGCAGCCTTTTGCTCAAAAGTGATCAACGTTTCGTTTTCAGAGTCTCTTTTGACAATCTCTTCGAGAGCTGTTTTCAGTCATTAACAGAGCTGTTCTGAAAGTGTCCAAGCGGCTTGTTCTTAGAGTGGACTGTTTTTTGCCTTCGTTCTCAAGTTATATCAAACTATCAAAGTGTTGTTTTCTGCCTTTCACGAGCACATTTTGACTTGTTGTTGAATAATCCTATAATGTAACTCTAAATGACAATCAGAGCAACTTGAATTGCGTGTGTGCAGCCTTTTGCTCAAAAGTGATCAACGTTTCGTTTTCGGAGTCTCTTTTGACAATCTCTTCGAGAGCTGTTTTCAGTCATTAACAGAGCTGTTCTGAAAGTGTCCAAGCGGCCTGTTCTGAGAGTGGACTGTTTTTTGCATTCGTTCTCAAGTTATATCAAACTATCAAAGTGTTGTTTTCTGCCTTTCACGAGCACATTTTGACTTGTTGTTGAATAATCCTATAATGTAACTCTAAATGACAATCAGAGCAACTTGAATTGCGTGTGTGCAGCCTTTTGCTCAAAAGTGATCAACGTTTCGTTTTCGGAGTCTCTTTTGACAATCTCTTCGAGAGCTGTTTTCAGTCATTAACAGAGCTGTTCTGAAAGTGTCCAAGCGGCCTGTTCTGAGAGTGGACTGTTTTTTGCATTCGTTCTCAAGTTATATCAAACTATCAAAGTGTTGTTTTCTGCCTTTCACGAGCACATTTTGACTTGTTGTTGAATAATCCTATAATGTAACTCTAAATGACAATCAGAGCAACTTGAATTGCGTGTGTGCAGCCTTTTGCTCAAAAGTGATCAACGTTTCGTTTTCGGAGTCTCTTTTGACAATCTCTTCGAGAGCTGTTTTCAGTCATTAACAGAGCTGTTCTGAAAGTGTCCAAGCGGCCTGTTCTGAGAGTGGACTGTTTTTTGCATTCGTTCTCAAGTTATATCAAACTATCAAAGTGTTGTTTTCTGCCTTTCACGAGCACATTTTGACTTGTTGTTGAATAATCCTATAATGTAACTCTAAATGACAATCAGAGCAACTTGAATTGCGTGTGTGCAGCCTTTTGCTCAAAAGTGATCAACGTTTCGTTTTCGGAGTCTCTTTTGACAATCTCTTCGAGAGCTGTTTTCAGTCATTAACAGAGCTGTTCTGAAAGTGTCCAAGCGGCCTGTTCTGAGAGTGGACTGTTTTTTGCATTCGTTCTCAAGTTATATCAAACTATCAAAGTGTTGTTTTCTGCCTTTCACGAGCACATTTTGACTTGTTGTTGAATAATCCTATAATGTTACTCTAAATGACAATCAGAGCAACTTGAATTGCGTGTGTGCAGCCTTTTGCTCAAAAGTAATCAACGTTTCGTTTTCAGAGTCTCTTTTGACAATCTCTTCGAGAGCTGTTTTCAGTCATTAACAGAGCTGTTCTGAAAGTGTCCAAGCGGCCTGTTCTTAGAGTGGACTGTTTTTTGCATTCGTTCTCAAGTTATATCAAACTATCAAAGTGTTGTTTTCTGCCTTTCACGAGCACATTTTGACTTGTTGTTGAATAATCCTATAATGTAACTCTAAATGACAATCAGAGCAACTTGAATTGCGTGTGTGCAGCCTTTTGCTCAAAAGTGATCAACGTTTCGTTTTCGGAGTCTCTTTTGACAATCTCTTCGAGAGCTGTTTTCAGTCATTAACAGAGCTGTTCTGAAAGTGTCCAAGCGGCCTGTTCTGAGAGTGGACTGTTTTTTGCATTCGTTCTCAAGTTATATCAAACTATCAAAGTGTTGTTTTCTGCCTTTCACGAGCACATTTTGACTTGTTGTTGAATAATCCTATAATGTAACTCTAAATGACAATCAGAGCAACTTGAATTGCGTGTGTGCAGCCTTTTGCTCAAAAGTGATCAACGTTTCGTTTTCAGAGTCTCTTTTGACAATCTCTTCGAGAGCTGTTTTCAGTCATTAACAGAGCTGTTCTGAAAGTGTCCAAGCGGCTTGTTCTTAGAGTGGACTGTTTTTTGCCTTCGTTCTCAAGTTATATCAAACTATCAAAGTGTTGTTTTCTGCCTTTCACGAGCACATTTTGACTTGTTGTTGAATAATCCTATAATGTAACTCTAAATGACAATCAGAGCAACTTGAATTGCGTGTGTGCAGCCTTTTGCTCAAAAGTGATCAACGTTTCGTTTTCGGAGTCTCTTTTGACAATCTCTTCGAGAGCTGTTTTCAGTCATTAACAGAGCTGTTCTGAAAGTGTCCAAGCGGCCTGTTCTGAGAGTGGACTGTTTTTTGCATTCGTTCTCAAGTTATATCAAACTATCAAAGTGTTGTTTTCTGCCTTTCACGAGCACATTTTGACTTGTTGTTGAATAATCCTATAATGTAACTCTAAATGACAATCAGAGCAACTTGAATTGCGTGTGTGCAGCCTTTTGCTCAAAAGTGATCAACGTTTCGTTTTCGGAGTCTCTTTTGACAATCTCTTCGAGAGCTGTTTTCAGTCATTAACAGAGCTGTTCTGAAAGTGTCCAAGCGGCCTGTTCTGAGAGTGGACTGTTTTTTGCATTCGTTCTCAAGTTATATCAAACTATCAAAGTGTTGTTTTCTGCCTTTCACGAGCACATTTTGACTTGTTGTTGAATAATCCTATAATGTAACTCTAAATGACAATCAGAGCAACTTGAATTGCGTGTGTGCAGCCTTTTGCTCAAAAGTGATCAACGTTTCGTTTTCGGAGTCTCTTTTGACAATCTCTTCGAGAGCTGTTTTCAGTCATTAACAGAGCTGTTCTGAAAGTGTCCAAGCGGCCTGTTCTGAGAGTGGACTGTTTTTTGCATTCGTTCTCAAGTTATATCAAACTATCAAAGTGTTGTTTTCTGCCTTTCACGAGCACATTTTGACTTGTTGTTGAATAATCCTATAATGTTACTCTAAATGACAATCAGAGCAACTTGAATTGCGTGTGTGCAGCCTTTTGCTCAAAAGTAATCAACGTTTCGTTTTCAGAGTCTCTTTTGACAATCTCTTCGAGAGCTGTTTTCAGTCATTAACAGAGCTGTTCTGAAAGTGTCCAAGCGGCCTGTTCTTAGAGTGGACTGTTTTTTGCATTCGTTCTCAAGTTATATCAAACTATCAAAGTGTTGTTTTCTGCCTTTCACGAGCACATTTTGACTTGTTGTTGAATAATCCTATAATGTAACTCTAAATGACAATCAGAGCAACTTGAATTGCGTGTGTGCAGCCTTTTGCTCAAAAGTGATCAACGTTTCGTTTTCAGAGTCTCTTTTGACAATCTCTTCGAGAGCTGTTTTCAGTCATTAACAGAGCTGTTCTGAAAGTGTCCAAGCGGCCTGTTCTTAGAGTGGACTGTTTTTTGCATTCGTTCTCAAGTTATATCAAACTATCAAAGTGTTGTTTTCTGCCTTTCACGAGCACATTTTGACTTGTTGTTGAATAATCCTATAATGTAACTCTAAATGACAATCAGAGCAACTTGAATTGCGTGTGTGCAGCCTTTTGCTCAAAAGTGATCAACGTTTCGTTTTCGGAGTCTCTTTTGACAATCTCTTCGAGAGCTGTTTTCAGTCATTAACAGAGCTGTTCTGAAAGTGTCCAAGCGGCCTGTTCTGAGTGTGGACTGTTTTTTGCATTCGTTCTCAAGTTATATCAAACTATCAAAGTGTTGTTTTCTGCCTTTCACGAGCACATTTTGACTTGTTGTTGAATAATCCTATAATGTAACTCTAAATGACAATCAGAGCAACTTGAATTGCGTGTGTGCAGCCTTTTGCTCAAAAGTGATCAACGTTTCGTTTTCAGAGTCTCTTTTGACAATCTCTTCGAGAGCTGTTTTCAGTCATTAACAGAGCTGTTCTGAAAGTGTCCAAGCGGCTTGTTCTTAGAGTGGACTGTTTTTTGCCTTCGTTCTCAAGTTATATCAAACTATCAAAGTGTTGTTTTCTGCCTTTCACGAGCACATTTTGACTTGTTGTTGAATAATCCTATAATGTAACTCTAAATGACAATCAGAGCAACTTGAATTGCGTGTGTGCAGCCTTTTGCTCAAAAGTGATCAACGTTTCGTTTTCGGAGTCTCTTTTGACAATCTCTTCGAGAGCTGTTTTCAGTCATTAACAGAGCTGTTCTGAAAGTGTCCAAGCGGCCTGTTCTGAGAGTGGACTGTTTTTTGCATTCGTTCTCAAGTTATATCAAACTATCAAAGTGTTGTTTTCTGCCTTTCACGAGCACATTTTGACTTGTTGTTGAATAATCCTATAATGTAACTCTAAATGACAATCAGAGCAACTTGAATTGCGTGTGTGCAGCCTTTTGCTCAAAAGTGATCAACGTTTCGTTTTCAGAGTCTCTTTTGACAATCTCTTCGAGAGCTGTTTTCAGTCATTAACAGAGCTGTTCTGAAAGTGTCCAAGCGGCCTGTTCTTAGAGTGGACTGTTTTTTGCATTCGTTCTCAAGTTATATCAAACTATCAAAGTGTTGTTTTCTGCCTTTCACGAGCACATTTTGACTTGTTGTTGAATAATCCTATAATGTAACTCTAAATGACAATCAGAGCAACTTGAATTGCGTGTGTGCAGCCTTTTGCTCAAAAGTGATCAACGTTTCGTTTTCGGAGTCTCTTTTGACAATCTCTTCGAGAGCTGTTTTCAGTCATTAACAGAGCTGTTCTGAAAGTGTCCAAGCGGCCTGTTCTGAGAGTGGACTGTTTTTTGCATTCGTTCTCAAGTTATATCAAACTATCAAAGTGTTGTTTTCTGCCTTTCACGAGCACATTTTGACTTGTTGTTGAATAATCCTATAATGTAACTCTAAATGACAATCAGAGCAACTTGAATTGCGTGTGTGCAGCCTTTTGCTCAAAAGTGATCAACGTTTCGTTTTCGGAGTCTCTTTTGACAATCTCTTCGAGAGCTGTTTTCAGTCATTAACAGAGCTGTTCTGAAAGTGTCCAAGCGGCCTGTTCTGAGAGTGGACTGTTTTTTGCATTCGTTCTCAAGTTATATCAAACTATCAAAGTGTTGTTTTCTGCCTTTCACGAGCACATTTTGACTTGTTGTTGAATAATCCTATAATGTTACTCTAAATGACAATCAGAGCAACTTGAATTGCGTGTGTGCAGCCTTTTGCTCAAAAGTAATCAACGTTTCGTTTTCAGAGTATCTTTTGACAATCTCTTCGAGAGCTGTTTTCAGTCATTAACAGAGCTGTTCTGAAAGTGTCCAAGCGGCCTGTTCTTAGAGTGGACTGTTTTTTGCATTCGTTCTCAAGTTATATCAAACTATCAAAGTGTTGTTTTCTGCCTTTCACGAGCACATTTTGACTTGTTGTTGAATAATCCTATAATGTAACTCTAAATGACAATCAGAGCAACTTGAATTGCGTGTGTGCAGCCTTTTGCTCAAAAGTGATCAACGTTTCGTTTTCAGAGTCTCTTTTGACAATCTCTTCGAGAGCTGTTTTCAGTCATTAACAGAGCTGTTCTGAAAGTGTCCAAGCGGCCTGTTCTTAGAGTGGACTGTTTTTTGCATTCGTTCTCAAGTTATATCAAACTATCAAAGTGTTGTTTTCTGCCTTTCACGAGCACATTTTGACTTGTTGTTGAATAATCCTATAATGTAACTCTAAATGACAATCAGAGCAACTTGAATTGCGTGTGTGCAGCCTTTTGCTCAAAAGTGATCAACGTTTCGTTTTCGGAGTCTCTTTTGACAATCTCTTCGAGAGCTGTTTTCAGTCATTAACAGAGCTGTTCTGAAAGTGTCCAAGCGGCCTGTTCTGAGAGTGGACTGTTTTTTGCATTCGTTCTCAAGTTATATCAAACTATCAAAGTGTTGTTTTCTGCCTTTCACGAGCACATTTTGACTTGTTGTTGAATAATCCTATAATGTAACTCTAAATGACAATCAGAGCAACTTGAATTGCGTGTGTGCAGCCTTTTGCTCAAAAGTGATCAACGTTTCGTTTTCGGAGTCTCTTTTGACAATCTCTTCGAGAGCTGTTTTCAGTCATTAACAGAGCTGTTCTGAAAGTGTCCAAGCGGCCTGTTCTGAGAGTGGACTGTTTTTTGCATTCGTTCTCAAGTTATATCAAACTATCAAAGTGTTGTTTTCTGCCTTTCACGAGCACATTTTGACTTGTTGTTGAATAATCCTATAATGTAACTCTAAATGACAATCAGAGCAACTTGAATTGCGTGTGTGCAGCCTTTTGCTCAAAAGTGATCAACGTTTCGTTTTCAGAGTCTCTTTTGACAATCTCTTCGAGAGCTGTTTTCAGTCATTAACAGAGCTGTTCTGAAAGTGTCCAAGCGGCTTGTTCTTAGAGTGGACTGTTTTTTGCCTTCGTTCTCAAGTTATATCAAACTATCAAAGTGTTGTTTTCTGCCTTTCACGAGCACATTTTGACTTGTTGTTGAATAATCCTATAATGTAACTCTAAATGACAATCAGAGCAACTTGAATTGCGTGTGTGCAGCCTTTTGCTCAAAAGTGATCAACGTTTCGTTTTCGGAGTCTCTTTTGACAATCTCTTCGAGAGCTGTTTTCAGTCATTAACAGAGCTGTTCTGAAAGTGTCCAAGCGGCCTGTTCTGAGAGTGGACTGTTTTTTGCATTCGTTCTCAAGTTATATCAAACTATCAAAGTGTTGTTTTCTGCCTTTCACGAGCACATTTTGACTTGTTGTTGAATAATCCTATAATGTAACTCTAAATGACAATCAGAGCAACTTGAATTGCGTGTGTGCAGCCTTTTGCTCAAAAGTGATCAACGTTTCGTTTTCAGAGTCTCTTTTGACAATCTCTTCGAGAGCTGTTTTCAGTCATTAACAGAGCTGTTCTGAAAGTGTCCAAGCGGCCTGTTCTTAGAGTGGACTGTTTTTTGCATTCGTTCTCAAGTTATATCAAACTATCAAAGTGTTGTTTTCTGCCTTTCACGAGCACATTTTGACTTGTTGTTGAATAATCCTATAATGTAACTCTAAATGACAATCAGAGCAACTTGAATTGCGTGTGTGCAGCCTTTTGCTCAAAAGTGATCAACGTTTCGTTTTCGGAGTCTCTTTTGACAATCTCTTCGAGAGCTGTTTTCAGTCATTAACAGAGCTGTTCTGAAAGTGTCCAAGCGGCCTGTTCTGAGAGTGGACTGTTTTTTGCATTCGTTCTCAAGTTATATCAAACTATCAAAGTGTTGTTTTCTGCCTTTCACGAGCACATTTTGACTTGTTGTTGAATAATCCTATAATGTAACTCTAAATGACAATCAGAGCAACTTGAATTGCGTGTGTGCAGCCTTTTGCTCAAAAGTGATCAACGTTTCGTTTTCGGAGTCTCTTTTGACAATCTCTTCGAGAGCTGTTTTCAGTCATTAACAGAGCTGTTCTGAAAGTGTCCAAGCGGCCTGTTCTGAGAGTGGACTGTTTTTTGCATTCGTTCTCAAGTTATATCAAACTATCAAAGTGTTGTTTTCTGCCTTTCACGAGCACATTTTGACTTGTTGTTGAATAATCCTATAATGTAACTCTAAATGACAATCAGAGCAACTTGAATTGCGTGTGTGCAGCCTTTTGCTCAAAAGTGATCAACGTTTCGTTTTCAGAGTCTCTTTTGACAATCTCTTCGAGAGCTGTTTTCAGTCATTAACAGAGCTGTTCTGAAAGTGTCCAAGCGGCTTGTTCTTAGAGTGGACTGTTTTTTGCCTTCGTTCTCAAGTTATATCAAACTATCAAAGTGTTGTTTTCTGCCTTTCACGAGCACATTTTGACTTGTTGTTGAATAATCCTATAATGTAACTCTAAATGACAATCAGAGCAACTTGAATTGCGTGTGTGCAGCCTTTTGCTCAAAAGTGATCAACGTTTCGTTTTCGGAGTCTCTTTTGACAATCTCTTCGAGAGCTGTTTTCAGTCATTAACAGAGCTGTTCTGAAAGTGTCCAAGCGGCCTGTTCTGAGAGTGGACTGTTTTTTGCATTCGTTCTCAAGTTATATCAAACTATCAAAGTGTTGTTTTCTGCCTTTCACGAGCACATTTTGACTTGTTGTTGAATAATCCTATAATGTAACTCTAAATGACAATCAGAGCAACTTGAATTGCGTGTGTGCAGCCTTTTGCTCAAAAGTGATCAACGTTTCGTTTTCAGAGTCTCTTTTGACAATCTCTTCGAGAGCTGTTTTCAGTCATTAACAGAGCTGTTCTGAAAGTGTCCAAGCGGCCTGTTCTTAGAGTGGACTGTTTTTTGCATTCGTTCTCAAGTTATATCAAACTATCAAAGTGTTGTTTTCTGCCTTTCACGAGCACATTTTGACTTGTTGTTGAATAATCCTATAATGTAACTCTAAATGACAATCAGAGCAACTTGAATTGCGTGTGTGCAGCCTTTTGCTCAAAAGTGATCAACGTTTCGTTTTCGGAGTCTCTTTTGACAATCTCTTCGAGAGCTGTTTTCAGTCATTAACAGAGCTGTTCTGAAAGTGTCCAAGCGGCCTGTTCTGAGAGTGGACTGTTTTTTGCATTCGTTCTCAAGTTATATCAAACTATCAAAGTGTTGTTTTCTGCCTTTCACGAGCACATTTTGACTTGTTGTTGAATAATCCTATAATGTAACTCTAAATGACAATCAGAGCAACTTGAATTGCGTGTGTGCAGCCTTTTGCTCAAAAGTGATCAACGTTTCGTTTTCGGAGTCTCTTTTGACAATCTCTTCGAGAGCTGTTTTCAGTCATTAACAGAGCTGTTCTGAAAGTGTCCAAGCGGCCTGTTCTGAGAGTGGACTGTTTTTTGCATTCGTTCTCAAGTTATATCAAACTATCAAAGTGTTGTTTTCTGCCTTTCACGAGCACATTTTGACTTGTTGTTGAATAATCCTATAATGTTACTCTAAATGACAATCAGAGCAACTTGAATTGCGTGTGTGCAGCCTTTTGCTCAAAAGTAATCAACGTTTCGTTTTCAGAGTATCTTTTGACAATCTCTTCGAGAGCTGTTTTCAGTCATTAACAGAGCTGTTCTGAAAGTGTCCAAGCGGCCTGTTCTTAGAGTGGACTGTTTTTTGCATTCGTTCTCAAGTTATATCAAACTATCAAAGTGTTGTTTTCTGCCTTTCACGAGCACATTTTGACTTGTTGTTGAATAATCCTATAATGTAACTCTAAATGACAATCAGAGCAACTTGAATTGCGTGTGTGCAGCCTTTTGCTCAAAAGTGATCAACGTTTCGTTTTCAGAGTCTCTTTTGACAATCTCTTCGAGAGCTGTTTTCAGTCATTAACAGAGCTGTTCTGAAAGTGTCCAAGCGGCCTGTTCTTAGAGTGGACTGTTTTTTGCATTCGTTCTCAAGTTATATCAAACTATCAAAGTGTTGTTTTCTGCCTTTCACGAGCACATTTTGACTTGTTGTTGAATAATCCTATAATGTAACTCTAAATGACAATCAGAGCAACTTGAATTGCGTGTGTGCAGCCTTTTGCTCAAAAGTGATCAACGTTTCGTTTTCGGAGTCTCTTTTGACAATCTCTTCGAGAGCTGTTTTCAGTCATTAACAGAGCTGTTCTGAAAGTGTCCAAGCGGCCTGTTCTGAGAGTGGACTGTTTTTTGCATTCGTTCTCAAGTTATATCAAACTATCAAAGTGTTGTTTTCTGCCTTTCACGAGCACATTTTGACTTGTTGTTGAATAATCCTATAATGTAACTCTAAATGACAATCAGAGCAACTTGAATTGCGTGTGTGCAGCCTTTTGCTCAAAAGTGATCAACGTTTCGTTTTCGGAGTCTCTTTTGACAATCTCTTCGAGAGCTGTTTTCAGTCATTAACAGAGCTGTTCTGAAAGTGTCCAAGCGGCCTGTTCTGAGAGTGGACTGTTTTTTGCATTCGTTCTCAAGTTATATCAAACTATCAAAGTGTTGTTTTCTGCCTTTCACGAGCACATTTTGACTTGTTGTTGAATAATCCTATAATGTTACTCTAAATGACAATCAGAGCAACTTGAATTGCGTGTGTGCAGCCTTTTGCTCAAAAGTAATCAACGTTTCGTTTTCAGAGTATCTTTTGACAATCTCTTCGAGAGCTGTTTTCAGTCATTAACAGAGCTGTTCTGAAAGTGTCCAAGCGGCCTGTTCTTAGAGTGGACTGTTTTTTGCATTCGTTCTCAAGTTATATCAAACTATCAAAGTGTTGTTTTCTGCCTTTCACGAGCACATTTTGACTTGTTGTTGAATAATCCTATAATGTAACTCTAAATGACAATCAGAGCAACTTGAATTGCGTGTGTGCAGCCTTTTGCTCAAAAGTGATCAACGTTTCGTTTTCAGAGTCTCTTTTGACAATCTCTTCGAGAGCTGTTTTCAGTCATTAACAGAGCTGTTCTGAAAGTGTCCAAGCGGCCTGTTCTTAGAGTGGACTGTTTTTTGCATTCGTTCTCAAGTTATATCAAACTATCAAAGTGTTGTTTTCTGCCTTTCACGAGCACATTTTGACTTGTTGTTGAATAATCCTATAATGTAACTCTAAATGACAATCAGAGCAACTTGAATTGCGTGTGTGCAGCCTTTTGCTCAAAAGTGATCAACGTTTCGTTTTCGGAGTCTCTTTTGACAATCTCTTCGAGAGCTGTTTTCAGTCATTAACAGAGCTGTTCTGAAAGTGTCCAAGCGGCCTGTTCTGAGAGTGGACTGTTTTTTGCATTCGTTCTCAAGTTATATCAAACTATCAAAGTGTTGTTTTCTGCCTTTCACGAGCACATTTTGACTTGTTGTTGAATAATCCTATAATGTAACTCTAAATGACAATCAGAGCAACTTGAATTGCGTGTGTGCAGCCTTTTGCTCAAAAGTGATCAACGTTTCGTTTTCGGAGTCTCTTTTGACAATCTCTTCGAGAGCTGTTTTCAGTCATTAACAGAGCTGTTCTGAAAGTGTCCAAGCGGCCTGTTCTGAGAGTGGACTGTTTTTTGCATTCGTTCTCAAGTTATATCAAACTATCAAAGTGTTGTTTTCTGCCTTTCACGAGCACATTTTGACTTGTTGTTGAATAATCCTATAATGTAACTCTAAATGACAATCAGAGCAACTTGAATTGCGTGTGTGCAGCCTTTTGCTCAAAAGTGATCAACGTTTCGTTTTCGGAGTCTCTTTTGACAATCTCTTCGAGAGCTGTTTTCAGTCATTAACAGAGCTGTTCTGAAAGTGTCCAAGCGGCCTGTTCTGAGAGTGGACTGTTTTTTGCATTCGTTCTCAAGTTATATCAAACTATCAAAGTGTTGTTTTCTGCCTTTCACGAGCACATTTTGACTTGTTGTTGAATAATCCTATAATGTTACTCTAAATGACAATCAGAGCAACTTGAATTGCGTGTGTGCAGCCTTTTGCTCAAAAGTAATCAACGTTTCGTTTTCAGAGTATCTTTTGACAATCTCTTCGAGAGCTGTTTTCAGTCATTAACAGAGCTGTTCTGAAAGTGTCCAAGCGGCCTGTTCTTAGAGTGGACTGTTTTTTGCATTCGTTCTCAAGTTATATCAAACTATCAAAGTGTTGTTTTCTGCCTTTCACGAGCACATTTTGACTTGTTGTTGAATAATCCTATAATGTAACTCTAAATGACAATCAGAGCAACTTGAATTGCGTGTGTGCAGCCTTTTGCTCAAAAGTGATCAACGTTTCGTTTTCAGAGTCTCTTTTGACAATCTCTTCGAGAGCTGTTTTCAGTCATTAACAGAGCTGTTCTGAAAGTGTCCAAGCGGCCTGTTCTTAGAGTGGACTGTTTTTTGCATTCGTTCTCAAGTTATATCAAACTATCAAAGTGTTGTTTTCTGCCTTTCACGAGCACATTTTGACTTGTTGTTGAATAATCCTATAATGTAACTCTAAATGACAATCAGAGCAACTTGAATTGCGTGTGTGCAGCCTTTTGCTCAAAAGTGATCAACGTTTCGTTTTCGGAGTCTCTTTTGACAATCTCTTCGAGAGCTGTTTTCAGTCATTAACAGAGCTGTTCTGAAAGTGTCCAAGCGGCCTGTTCTGAGAGTGGACTGTTTTTTGCATTCGTTCTCAAGTTATATCAAACTATCAAAGTGTTGTTTTCTGCCTTTCACGAGCACATTTTGACTTGTTGTTGAATAATCCTATAATGTAACTCTAAATGACAATCAGAGCAACTTGAATTGCGTGTGTGCAGCCTTTTGCTCAAAAGTGATCAACGTTTCGTTTTCGGAGTCTCTTTTGACAATCTCTTCGAGAGCTGTTTTCAGTCATTAACAGAGCTGTTCTGAAAGTGTCCAAGCGGCCTGTTCTGAGAGTGGACTGTTTTTTGCATTCGTTCTCAAGTTATATCAAACTATCAAAGTGTTGTTTTCTGCCTTTCACGAGCACATTTTGACTTGTTGTTGAATAATCCTATAATGTTACTCTAAATGACAATCAGAGCAACTTGAATTGCGTGTGTGCAGCCTTTTGCTCAAAAGTAATCAACGTTTCGTTTTCAGAGTATCTTTTGACAATCTCTTCGAGAGCTGTTTTCAGTCATTAACAGAGCTGTTCTGAAAGTGTCCAAGCGGCCTGTTCTTAGAGTGGACTGTTTTTTGCATTCGTTCTCAAGTTATATCAAACTATCAAAGTGTTGTTTTCTGCCTTTCACGAGCACATTTTGACTTGTTGTTGAATAATCCTATAATGTAACTCTAAATGACAATCAGAGCAACTTGAATTGCGTGTGTGCAGCCTTTTGCTCAAAAGTGATCAACGTTTCGTTTTCAGAGTCTCTTTTGACAATCTCTTCGAGAGCTGTTTTCAGTCATTAACAGAGCTGTTCTGAAAGTGTCCAAGCGGCCTGTTCTTAGAGTGGACTGTTTTTTGCATTCGTTCTCAAGTTATATCAAACTATCAAAGTGTTGTTTTCTGCCTTTCACGAGCACATTTTGACTTGTTGTTGAATAATCCTATAATGTAACTCTAAATGACAATCAGAGCAACTTGAATTGCGTGTGTGCAGCCTTTTGCTCAAAAGTGATCAACGTTTCGTTTTCGGAGTCTCTTTTGACAATCTCTTCGAGAGCTGTTTTCAGTCATTAACAGAGCTGTTCTGAAAGTGTCCAAGCGGCCTGTTCTGAGAGTGGACTGTTTTTTGCATTCGTTCTCAAGTTATATCAAACTATCAAAGTGTTGTTTTCTGCCTTTCACGAGCACATTTTGACTTGTTGTTGAATAATCCTATAATGTAACTCTAAATGACAATCAGAGCAACTTGAATTGCGTGTGTGCAGCCTTTTGCTCAAAAGTGATCAACGTTTCGTTTTCGGAGTCTCTTTTGACAATCTCTTCGAGAGCTGTTTTCAGTCATTAACAGAGCTGTTCTGAAAGTGTCCAAGCGGCCTGTTCTGAGAGTGGACTGTTTTTTGCATTCGTTCTCAAGTTATATCAAACTATCAAAGTGTTGTTTTCTGCCTTTCACGAGCACATTTTGACTTGTTGTTGAATAATCCTATAATGTAACTCTAAATGACAATCAGAGCAACTTGAATTGAGTGTGTGCAGCCTTTTGCTCAAAAGTGATCAACGTTTCGTTTTCAGAGTCTCTTTTGACAATCTCTTCGAGAGCTGTTTTCAGTCATTAACAGAGCTGTTCTGAAAGTGTCCAAGCGGCCTGTTCTTAGAGTGGACTGTTTTTTGCATTCGTTCTCAAGTTATATCAAACTATCAAAGTGTTGTTTTCTGCCTTTCACGAGCACATTTTGACTTGTTGTTGAATAATCCTATAATGTAACTCTAAATGACAATCAGAGCAACTTGAATTGCGTGTGTGCAGCCTTTTGCTCAAAAGTGATCAACGTTTCGTTTTCGGAGTCTCTTTTGACAATCTCTTCGAGAGCTGTTTTCAGTCATTAACAGAGCTGTTCTGAAAGTGTCCAAGCGGCCTGTTCTGAGAGTGGACTGTTTTTTGCATTCGTTCTCAAGTTATATCAAACTATCAAAGTGTTGTTTTCTGCCTTTCACGAGCACATTTTGACTTGTTGTTGAATAATCCTATAATGTAACTCTAAATGACAATCAGAGCAACTTGAATTGCGTGTGTGCAGCCTTTTGCTCAAAAGTGATCAACGTTTCGTTTTCGGAGTCCCTTTTGACAATCTCTTCGAGAGCTGTTTTCAGTCATTAACAGAGCTGTTCTGAAAGTGTCCAAGCGGCCTGTTCTGAGAGTGGACTGTTTTTTGCATTCGTTCTCAAGTTATATCAAACTATCAAAGTGTTGTTTTCTGCCTTTCACGAGCACATTTTGACTTGTTGTTGAATAATCCTATAATGTTACTCTAAATGACAATCAGAGCAACTTGAATTGCGTGTGTGCAGCCTTTTGCTCAAAAGTAATCAACGTTTCGTTTTCAGAGTCTCTTTTGACAATCTCTTCGAGAGCTGTTTTCAGTCATTAACAGAGCTGTTCTGAAAGTGTCCAAGCGGCCTGTTCTTAGAGTGGACTGTTTTTTGCATTCGTTCTCAAGTTATATCAAACTATCAAAGTGTTGTTTTCTGCCTTTCACGAGCACATTTTGACTTGTTGTTGAATAATCCTATAATGTAACTCTAAATGACAATCAGAGCAACTTGAATTGCGTGTGTGCAGCCTTTTGCTCAAAAGTGATCAACGTTTCGTTTTCAGAGTCTCTTTTGACAATCTCTTCGAGAGCTGTTTTCAGTCATTAACAGAGCTGTTCTGAAAGTGTCCAAGCGGCCTGTTCTTAGAGTGGAATGTTTTTTGCATTCGTTCTCAAGTTATATCAAACTATCAAAGTGTTGTTTTCTGCCTTTCACGAGCACATTTTGACTTGTTGTTGAATAATCCTATAATGTAACTCTAAATGACAATCAGAGCAACTTGAATTGCGTGTGTGCAGCCTTTTGCTCAAAAGTGATCAACGTTTCGTTTTCGGAGTCTCTTTTGACAATCTCTTCGAGAGCTGTTTTCAGTCATTAACAGAGCTGTTCTGAAAGTGTCCAAGCGGCCTGTTCTGAGAGTGGACTGTTTTTTGCATTCGTTCTCAAGTTATATCAAACTATCAAAGTGTTGTTTTCTGCCTTTCACGAGCACATTTTGACTTGTTGTTGAATAATCCTATAATGTAACTCTAAATGACAATCAGAGCAACTTGAATTGCGTGTGTGCAGCCTTTTGCTCAAAAGTGATCAACGTTTCGTTTTCGGAGTCTCTTTTGACAATCTCTTCGAGAGCTGTTTTCAGTCATTAACAGAGCTGTTCTGAAAGTGTCCAAGCGGCCTGTTCTGAGAGTGGACTGTTTTTTGCATTCGTTCTCAAGTTATATCAAACTATCAAAGTGTTGTTTTCTGCCTTTCACGAGCACATTTTGACTTGTTGTTGAATAATCCTATAATGTAACTCTAAATGACAATCAGAGCAACTTGAATTGCGTGTGTGCAGCCTTTTGCTCAAAAGTGATCAACGTTTCGTTTTCAGAGTCTCTTTTGACAATCTCTTCGAGAGCTGTTTTCAGTCATTAACAGAGCTGTTCTGAAAGTGTCCAAGCGGCTTGTTCTTAGAGTGGACTGTTTTTTGCCTTCGTTCTCAAGTTATATCAAACTATCAAAGTGTTGTTTTCTGCCTTTCACGAGCACATTTTGACTTGTTGTTGAATAATCCTATAATGTAACTCTAAATGACAATCAGAGCAACTTGAATTGCGTGTGTGCAGCCTTTTGCTCAAAAGTGATCAACGTTTCGTTTTCGGAGTCTCTTTTGACAATCTCTTCGAGAGCTGTTTTCAGTCATTAACAGAGCTGTTCTGAAAGTGTCCAAGCGGCCTGTTCTGAGAGTGGACTGTTTTTTGCATTCGTTCTCAAGTTATATCAAACTATCAAAGTGTTGTTTTCTGCCTTTCACGAGCACATTTTGACTTGTTGTTGAATAATCCTATAATGTAACTCTAAATGACAATCAGAGCAACTTGAATTGCGTGTGTGCAGCCTTTTGCTCAAAAGTGATCAACGTTTCGTTTTCAGAGTCTCTTTTGACAATCTCTTCGAGAGCTGTTTTCAGTCATTAACAGAGCTGTTCTGAAAGTGTCCAAGCGGCCTGTTCTTAGAGTGGACTGTTTTTTGCATTCGTTCTCACGTTATATCAAACTATCAAAGTGTTGTTTTCTGCCTTTCACGAGCACATTTTGACTTGTTGTTGAATAATCCTATAATGTAACTCTAAATGACAATCAGAGCAACTTGAATTGCGTGTGTGCAGCCTTTTGCTCAAAAGTGATCAACGTTTCGTTTTCGGAGTCTCTTTTGACAATCTCTTCGAGAGCTGTTTTCAGTCATTAACAGAGCTGTTCTGAAAGTGTCCAAGCGGCCTGTTCTGAGAGTGGACTGTTTTTTGCATTCGTTCTCAAGTTATATCAAACTATCAAAGTGTTGTTTTCTGCCTTTCACGAGCACATTTTGACTTGTTGTTGAATAATCCTATAATGTAACTCTAAATGACAATCAGAGCAACTTGAATTGCGTGTGTGCAGCCTTTTGCTCAAAAGTGATCAACGTTTCGTTTTCGGAGTCTCTTTTGACAATCTCTTCGAGAGCTGTTTTCAGTCATTAACAGAGCTGTTCTGAAAGTGTCCAAGCGGCCTGTTCTGAGAGTGGACTGTTTTTTGCATTCGTTCTCAAGTTATATCAAACTATCAAAGTGTTGTTTTCTGCCTTTCACGAGCACATTTTGACTTGTTGTTGAATAATCCTATAATGTTACTCTAAATGACAATCAGAGCAACTTGAATTGCGTGTGTGCAGCCTTTTGCTCAAAAGTAATCAACGTTTCGTTTTCAGAGTATCTTTTGACAATCTCTTCGAGAGCTGTTTTCAGTCATTAACAGAGCTGTTCTGAAAGTGTCCAAGCGGCCTGTTCTTAGAGTGGACTGTTTTTTGCATTCGTTCTCAAGTTATATCAAACTATCAAAGTGTTGTTTTCTGCCTTTCACGAGCACATTTTGACTTGTTGTTGAATAATCCTATAATGTAACTCTAAATGACAATCAGAGCAACTTGAATTGCGTGTGTGCAGCCTTTTGCTCAAAAGTGATCAACGTTTCGTTTTCAGAGTCTCTTTTGACAATCTCTTCGAGAGCTGTTTTCAGTCATTAACAGAGCTGTTCTGAAAGTGTCCAAGCGGCCTGTTCTTAGAGTGGACTGTTTTTTGCATTCGTTCTCAAGTTATATCAAACTATCAAAGTGTTGTTTTCTGCCTTTCACGAGCACATTTTGACTTGTTGTTGAATAATCCTATAATGTAACTCTAAATGACAATCAGAGCAACTTGAATTGCGTGTGTGCAGCCTTTTGCTCAAAAGTGATCAACGTTTCGTTTTCGGAGTCTCTTTTGACAATCTCTTCGAGAGCTGTTTTCAGTCATTAACAGAGCTGTTCTGAAAGTGTCCAAGCGGCCTGTTCTGAGAGTGGACTGTTTTTTGCATTCGTTCTCAAGTTATATCAAACTATCAAAGTGTTGTTTTCTGCCTTTCACGAGCACATTTTGACTTGTTGTTGAATAATCCTATAATGTAACTCTAAATGACAATCAGAGCAACTTGAATTGCGTGTGTGCAGCCTTTTGCTCAAAAGTGATCAACGTTTCGTTTTCGGAGTCTCTTTTGACAATCTCTTCGAGAGCTGTTTTCAGTCATTAACAGAGCTGTTCTGAAAGTGTCCAAGCGGCCTGTTCTGAGAGTGGACTGTTTTTTGCATTCGTTCTCAAGTTATATCAAACTATCAAAGTGTTGTTTTCTGCCTTTCACGAGCACATTTTGACTTGTTGTTGAATAATCCTATAATGTTACTCTAAATGACAATCAGAGCAACTTGAATTGCGTGTGTGCAGCCTTTTGCTCAAAAGTAATCAACGTTTCGTTTTCAGAGTATCTTTTGACAATCTCTTCGAGAGCTGTTTTCAGTCATTAACAGAGCTGTTCTGAAAGTGTCCAAGCGGCCTGTTCTTAGAGTGGACTGTTTTTTGCATTCGTTCTCAAGTTATATCAAACTATCAAAGTGTTGTTTTCTGCCTTTCACGAGCACATTTTGACTTGTTGTTGAATAATCCTATAATGTAACTCTAAATGACAATCAGAGCAACTTGAATTGCGTGTGTGCAGCCTTTTGCTCAAAAGTGATCAACGTTTCGTTTTCAGAGTCTCTTTTGACAATCTCTTCGAGAGCTGTTTTCAGTCATTAACAGAGCTGTTCTGAAAGTGTCCAAGCGGCCTGTTCTTAGAGTGGACTGTTTTTTGCATTCGTTCTCAAGTTATATCAAACTATCAAAGTGTTGTTTTCTGCCTTTCACGAGCACATTTTGACTTGTTGTTGAATAATCCTATAATGTAACTCTAAATGACAATCAGAGCAACTTGAATTGCGTGTGTGCAGCCTTTTGCTCAAAAGTGATCAACGTTTCGTTTTCGGAGTCTCTTTTGACAATCTCTTCGAGAGCTGTTTTCAGTCATTAACAGAGCTGTTCTGAAAGTGTCCAAGCGGCCTGTTCTGAGAGTGGACTGTTTTTTGCATTCGTTCTCAAGTTATATCAAACTATCAAAGTGTTGTTTTCTGCCTTTCACGAGCACATTTTGACTTGTTGTTGAATAATCCTATAATGTAACTCTAAATGACAATCAGAGCAACTTGAATTGCGTGTGTGCAGCCTTTTGCTCAAAAGTGATCAACGTTTCGTTTTCGGAGTCTCTTTTGACAATCTCTTCGAGAGCTGTTTTCAGTCATTAACAGAGCTGTTCTGAAAGTGTCCAAGCGGCCTGTTCTGAGAGTGGACTGTTTTTTGCATTCGTTCTCAAGTTATATCAAACTATCAAAGTGTTGTTTTCTGCCTTTCACGAGCACATTTTGACTTGTTGTTGAATAATCCTATAATGTAACTCTAAATGACAATCAGAGCAACTTGAATTGAGTGTGTGCAGCCTTTTGCTCAAAAGTGATCAACGTTTCGTTTTCAGAGTCTCTTTTGACAATCTCTTCGAGAGCTGTTTTCAGTCATTAACAGAGCTGTTCTGAAAGTGTCCAAGCGGCCTGTTCTTAGAGTGGACTGTTTTTTGCATTCGTTCTCAAGTTATATCAAACTATCAAAGTGTTGTTTTCTGCCTTTCACGAGCACATTTTGACTTGTTGTTGAATAATCCTATAATGTAACTCTAAATGACAATCAGAGCAACTTGAATTGCGTGTGTGCAGCCTTTTGCTCAAAAGTGATCAACGTTTCGTTTTCGGAGTCTCTTTTGACAATCTCTTCGAGAGCTGTTTTCAGTCATTAACAGAGCTGTTCTGAAAGTGTCCAAGCGGCCTGTTCTGAGAGTGGACTGTTTTTTGCATTCGTTCTCAAGTTATATCAAACTATCAAAGTGTTGTTTTCTGCCTTTCACGAGCACATTTTGACTTGTTGTTGAATAATCCTATAATGTAACTCTAAATGACAATCAGAGCAACTTGAATTGCGTGTGTGCAGCCTTTTGCTCAAAAGTGATCAACGTTTCGTTTTCGGAGTCCCTTTTGACAATCTCTTCGAGAGCTGTTTTCAGTCATTAACAGAGCTGTTCTGAAAGTGTCCAAGCGGCCTGTTCTGAGAGTGGACTGTTTTTTGCATTCGTTCTCAAGTTATATCAAACTATCAAAGTGTTGTTTTCTGCCTTTCACGAGCACATTTTGACTTGTTGTTGAATAATCCTATAATGTTACTCTAAATGACAATCAGAGCAACTTGAATTGCGTGTGTGCAGCCTTTTGCTCAAAAGTAATCAACGTTTCGTTTTCAGAGTCTCTTTTGACAATCTCTTCGAGAGCTGTTTTCAGTCATTAACAGAGCTGTTCTGAAAGTGTCCAAGCGGCCTGTTCTTAGAGTGGACTGTTTTTTGCATTCGTTCTCAAGTTATATCAAACTATCAAAGTGTTGTTTTCTGCCTTTCACGAGCACATTTTGACTTGTTGTTGAATAATCCTATAATGTAACTCTAAATGACAATCAGAGCAACTTGAATTGCGTGTGTGCAGCCTTTTGCTCAAAAGTGATCAACGTTTCGTTTTCAGAGTCTCTTTTGACAATCTCTTCGAGAGCTGTTTTCAGTCATTAACAGAGCTGTTCTGAAAGTGTCCAAGCGGCCTGTTCTTAGAGTGGAATGTTTTTTGCATTCGTTCTCAAGTTATATCAAACTATCAAAGTGTTGTTTTCTGCCTTTCACGAGCACATTTTGACTTGTTGTTGAATAATCCTATAATGTAACTCTAAATGACAATCAGAGCAACTTGAATTGCGTGTGTGCAGCCTTTTGCTCAAAAGTGATCAACGTTTCGTTTTCGGAGTCTCTTTTGACAATCTCTTCGAGAGCTGTTTTCAGCCATTAACAGAGCTGTTCTGAAAGTGTCCAAGCGGCCTGTTCTGAGAGTGGACTGTTTTTTGCATTCGTTCTCAAGTTATATCAAACTATCAAAGTGTTGTTTTCTGCCTTTCACGAGCACATTTTGACTTGTTGTTGAATAATCCTATAATGTAACTCTAAATGACAATCAGAGCAACTTGAATTGCGTGTGTGCAGCCTTTTGCTCAAAAGTGATCAACGTTTCGTTTTCGGAGTCTCTTTTGACAATCTCTTCGAGAGCTGTTTTCAGTCATTAACAGAGCTGTTCTGAAAGTGTTCAAGCGGCCTGTTCTTAGAGTGGACTGTTTTTTGCATTCGTTCTCAAGTTATATCAAACTATCAAAGTGTTGTTTTCTGCCTTTCACGAGCACATTTTGACTTGTTGTTGAATAATCCTATAATGTAACTCTAAATGACAATCAGAGCAACTTGAATTGCATGTGTGCAGCCTTTTGCTCAAAAGTGATCAACGTTTCGTTTTCGGAGTCTCTTTTGACAATCTCTTCGAGAGCTGTTTTCAGTCATTAACAGAGCTGTTCTGAAAGT
Organism: Nansenia antarctica; assembly: GCF_963989245.1. Lineage (NCBI taxonomy): Eukaryota > Metazoa > Chordata > Actinopteri > Argentiniformes > Microstomatidae > Nansenia > Nansenia antarctica. Next base: position 58,989 of record NW_027662481.1, on the reverse strand, counting down.
GTCCAAGCGGCCTGTTCTGAGAGTGGACTGTTTTTTGCATTCGTTCTCAAGTTATATCAAACTATCAAAGTGTTATTTTCTGCCTTTCACGAGCACATTTTGACTTGTTGTTGAATAATCCTATAATGTAACTCTAAATGACAATCAGAGCAACTTGAATTGCGTGTGTGCAGCCTTTTGCTCAAAAGTGATCAACGTTTCGTTTTCGGAGTCTCTTTTGACAATCTCTTCGAGAGCTGTTTTCAGTCATTAACAGAGCTGTTCTGAAAGTGTCCAAGCGGCCTGTTCTGAGAGTGGACTGTTTTTTGCATTCGTTCTCAAGTTATATCAAACTATCAAAGTGTTGTTTTCTGCCTTTCACGAGCACATTTTGACTTGTTGTTGAATAATCCTATAATGTAACTCTAAATGACAATCAGAGCAACTTGAATTGCGTGTGTGCAGCCTTTTGCTCAAAAGTGATCAACGTTTCGTTTTCGGAGTCTCTTTTGACAATCTCTTCGAGAGCTGTTTTCAGTCATTAACAGAGCTGTTCTGAAAGTGTCCAAGCGGCCTGTTCTTAGAGTGGACTGTTTTTTGCATTCGTTCTCAAGTTATATCAAACTATCAAAGTGTTGTTTTCTGCCTTTCACGAGCACATTTTGACTTGTTGTTGAATAATCCTATAATGTTACTCTAAATGACAATCAGAGCAACTTGAATTGCGTGTGTGCAGCCTTTTGCTCAAAAGTAATCAACGTTTCGTTTTCAGAGTCTCTTTTGACAATCTCTTCGAGAGCTGTTTTCAGTCATTAACAGAGCTGTTCTGAAAGTGTCCAAGCGGCCTGTTCTTAGAGTGGACTGTTTTTTGCATTCGTTCTCAAGTTATATCAAACTATCAAAGTGTTGTTTTCTGCCTTTCACGAGCACATTTTGACTTGTTGTTGAATAATCCTATAATGTAACTCTAAATGACAATCAGAGCAACTTGAATTGCGTGTGTGCAGCCTTTTGCTCAAAAGTGATCAACGTTTCGTTTTCGGAGTCTCTTTTGACAATCTCTTCGAGAGCTGTTTTCAGTCATTAACAGAGCTGTTCTGAAAGTGTCCAAGCGGCCTGTTCTGAGAGTGGACTGTTTTTTGCATTCGTTCTCAAGTTATATCAAACTATCAAAGTGTTGTTTTCTGCCTTTCACGAGCACATTTTGACTTGTTGTTGAATAATCCTATAATGTAACTCTAAATGACAATCAGAGCAACTTGAATTGCGTGTGTGCAGCCTTTTGCTCAAAAGTGATCAACGTTTCGTTTTCGGAGTCTCTTTTGACAATCTCTTCGAGAGCTGTTTTCAGTCATTAACAGAGCTGTTCTGAAAGTGTCCAAGCGGCCTGTTCTTAGAGTGGACTGTTTTTTGCATTCGTTCTCAAGTTATATCAAACTATCAAAGTGTTGTTTTCTGCCTTTCACGAGCACATTTTGACTTGTTGTTGAATAATCCTATAATGTAACTCTAAATGACAATCAGAGCAACTTGAATTGCGTGTGTGCAGCCTTTTGCTCAAAAGTGATCAACGTTTCGTTTTCGGAGTCTCTTTTGACAATCTCTTCGAGAGCTGTTTTCAGTCATTAACAGAGCTGTTCTGAAAGTGTCCAAGCGGCCTGTTCTTAGAGTGGACTGTTTTTTGCATTCGTTCTCAAGTTATATCAAACTATCAAAGTGTTGTTTTCTGCCTTTCACGAGCACATTTTGACTTGTTGTTGAATAATCCTATAATGTAACTCTAAATGACAATCAGAGCAACTTGAATTGCGTGTGTGCAGCCTTTTGCTCAAAAGTGATCAACGTTTCGTTTTCAGAGTCTCTTTTGACAATCTCTTCGAGAGCTGTTTTCAGTCATTAACAGAGCTGTTCTGAAAGTGTCCAAGCGGCCTGTTCTTAGAGTGGACTGTTTTTTGCATTCGTTCTCAAGTTATATCAAACTATCAAAGTGTTGTTTTCTGCCTTTCACGAGCACATTTTGACTTGTTGTTGAATAATCCTATAATGTAACTCTAAATGACAATCAGAGCAACTTGAATTGCGTGTGTGCAGCCTTTTGCTCAAAAGTGATCAACGTTTCGTTTTCGGAGTCTCTTTTGACAATCTCTTCGAGAGCTGTTTTCAGTCATTAACAGAGCTGTTCTGAAAGTGTCCAAGCGGCCTGTTCTGAGAGTGGACTGTTTTTTGCATTCGTTCTCAAGTTATATCAAACTATCAAAGTGTTATTTTCTGCCTTTCACGAGCACATTTTGACTTGTTGTTGAATAATCCTATAATGTAACTCTAAATGACAATCAGAGCAACTTGAATTGCGTGTGTGCAGCCTTTTGCTCAAAAGTGATCAACGTTTCGTTTTCGGAGTCTCTTTTGACAATCTCTTCGAGAGCTGTTTTCAGTCATTAACAGAGCTGTTCTGAAAGTGTCCAAGCGGCCTGTTCTGAGAGTGGACTGTTTTTTGCATTCGTTCTCAAGTTATATCAAACTATCAAAGTGTTGTTTTCTGCCTTTCACGAGCACATTTTGACTTGTTGTTGAATAATCCTATAATGTAACTCTAAATGACAATCAGAGCAACTTGAATTGTGTGTGTGCAGCCTTTTGCTCAAAAGTGATCAACGTTTCGTTTTCGGAGTCTCTTTTGACAATCTCTTCGAGAGCTGTTTTCAGTCATTAACAGAGCTGTTCTGAAAGTGTCCAAGCGGCCTGATCTTAGAGTGGACTGTTTTTTGCATTCGTTCTCAAGTTATATCAAACTATCAAAGTGTTGTTTTCTGCCTTTCACGAGCACATTTTGACTTGTTGTTGAATAATCCTATAATGTAACTCTAAATGACAATCAGAGCAACTTGAATTGCGTGTGTGCAGCCTTTTGCTCAAAAGTGATCAACGTTTCGTTTTCGGAGTCTCTTTTGACAATCTCTTCGAGAGCTGTTTTCAGTCATTAACAGAGCTGTTCTGAAAGTGTCCAAGCGGCCTGTTCTGAGAGTGGACTGTTTTTTGCATTCGTTCTCAAGTTATATCAAACTATCAAAGTGTTGTTTTCTGCCTTTCACGAGCACATTTTGACTTGTTGTTGAATAATCCTATAATGTAACTCTAAATGACAATCAGAGCAACTTGAATTGCGTGTGTGCAGCCTTTTGCTCAAAAGTGATCAACGTTTCCTTTTCGGAGTCTCTTTTGACAATCTCTTCGAGAGCTGTTTTCAGTCATTAACAGAGCTGTTCTGAAAGTGTCCAAGCGGCCTGTTCTTAGAGTGGACTGTTTTTTGCATTCGTTCTCAAGTTATATCAAACTATCAAAGTGTTGTTTTCTGCCTTTCACGAGCACATTTTGACTTGTTGTTGAATAATCCTATAATGTAACTCTAAATGACAATCAGAGCAACTTGAATTGCGTGTGTGCAGCCTTTTGCTCAAAAGTGATCAACGTTTCGTTTTCGGAGTCTCTTTTGACAATCTCTTCGAGAGCTGTTTTCAGTCATTAACAGAGCTGTTCTGAAAGTGTCCAAGCGGCCTGTTCTTAGAGTGGACTGTTTTTTGCATTCGTTCTCAAGTTATATCTAATCAAACTATCAAAGTGTTGTTTTCTGCCTTTCACGAGCACATTTTGACTTGTTGTTGAATAATCCTATAATGTAACTCTAAATGACAATCAGAGCAACTTGAATTGCGTGTGTGCAGCCTTTTGCTCAAAAGTGATCAACGTTTCGTTTTCGGAGTCTCTTTTGACAATCTCTTCGAGAGCTGTTTTCAGTCATTAACAGAGCTGTTCTGAAAGTGTCCAAGCGGCCTATTCTTAGAGTGGACTGTTTTTTGCATTCGTTCTCAAGTTATATCAAACTATCAAAGTGTTGTTTTCTGCCTTTCACGAGCACATTTTGACTTGTTGTTGAATAATCCTATAATGTAACTCTAAATGACTATCAGAGCAACTTGAATTGCGTGTGTGCAGCCTTTTGCTCAAAAGTGATCAACGTTTCGTTTTCGGAGTCTCTTTTGACAATCTCTTCGAGAGCTGTTTTCAGTCATTAACAGAGCTGTTCTGAAAGTGTCCAAGCGGCCTATTCTTAGAGTGGACTGTTTTTTGCATTCGTTCTCAAGTTATATCAAACTATAAAAGTGTTGTTTTCTGCCTTTCACGAGCACATTTTGACTTGTTGTTGAATAATCCTATAATGTAACTCTAAATGACAATCAGAGCAACTTGAATTGCGTGTGTGCAGCCTTTTGCTCAAAAGTGATCAACGTTTCGTTTTCGGAGTCTCTTTTGACAATCTCTTCGAGAGCTGTTTTCAGTCATTAACAGAGCTGTTCTGAAAGTGTCCAAGCGGCCTGTTCTTAGAGTGGACTGTTTTTTGCATTCGTTCTCAAGTTATATCAAACTATCAAAGTGTTGTTTTCTGCCTTTCACGAGCACATTTTGACTTGTTGTTGAATAATCCTATAATGTAACTCTAAATGACAATCAGAGCAACTTGAATTGCGTGTGTGCAGCCTTTTGCTCAAAAGTGATCAACGTTTCGTTTTCGGAGTCTCTTTTGACAATCTCTTCGAGAGCTGTTTTCAGTCATTAACAGAGCTGTTCTGAAAGTGTCCAAGCGGCCTGTTCTGAGAGTGGACTGTTTTTTGCATTCGTTCTCAAGTTATATCAAACTATCAAAGTGTTGTTTTCTGCCTTTCACGAGCACATTTTGACTTGTTGTTGAATAATCCTATAATGTAACTCTAAATGACAATCAGAGCAACTTGAATTGCGTGTGTGCAGCCTTTTGCTCAAAAGTGATCAACGTTTCGTTTTCGGAGTCTCTTTTGACAATCTCTTCGAGAGCTGTTTTCAGTCATTAACAGAGCTGTTCTGAAAGTGTCCAAGCGGCCTGTTCTTAGAGTGGACTGTTTTTTGCATTCGTTCTCAAGTTATATCAAACTATCAAAGTGTTGTTTTCTGCCTTTCACGAGCACATTTTGACTTGTTGTTGAATAATCCTATAATGTAACTCTAAATGACAATCAGAGCAACTTGAATTGCGTGTGTGCAGCCTTTTGCTCAAAAGTGATCAACGTTTCGTTTTCAGAGTCTCTTTTGACAATCTCTTCGAGAGCTGTTTTCAGTCATTAACAGAGCTGTTCTGAAAGTGTCCAAGCGGCCTGTTCTTAGAGTGGACTGTTTTTTGCATTCGTTCTCAAGTTATATCAAACTATCAAAGTGTTGTTTTCTGCCTTTCACGAGCACATTTTGACTTGTTGTTGAATAATCCTATAATGTAACTCTAAATGACAATCAGAGCAACTTGAATTGCGTGTGTGCAGCCTTTTGCTCAAAAGTGATCAACGTTTCGTTTTCGGAGTCTCTTTTGACAATCTCTTCGAGAGCTGTTTTCAGTCATTAACAGAGCTGTTCTGAAAGTGTCCAAGCGGCCTGTTCTGAGAGTGGACTGTTTTTTGCATTCGTTCTCAAGTTATATCAAACTATCAAAGTGTTGTTTTCTGCCTTTCACGAGCACATTTTGACTTGTTGTTGAATAATCCTATAATGTTACTCTAAATGACAATCAGAGCAACTCGAATTGCGTGTGTGCAGCCTTTTGCTCAAAAGTAATCAACGTTTCGTTTTCAGAGTCTCTTTTGACAATCTCTTCGAGAGCTGTTTTCAGTCATTAACAGAGCTGTTCTGAAAGTGTCCAAGCGGCCTGTTCTGAGAGTGGACTGTTTTTGCATTCGTTCTCAAGTTCTATCAGTGTTGTTTTCTGCTTTTCTGGAGCACATTTTGACTTGTTGCTGAATGCTCCTATAATGTAACTCTAAATGACAATCAGAGCAACTTGAATTGCGTGTGTGCAGCCTTTTGCTCAAAAGTGATCAACGTTTCGTTTTCGGAGTCTCTTTTGACAATCTCTTCGAGAGCTGTTTTCAGTCATTAACAGAGCTGTTCTGAAAGTGTCCAAGCGGCCTGTTCTTAGAGTGGACTGTTTTTTGCATTCGTTCTCAAGTTATATCAAACTATCAAAGTGTTGTTTTCTGCCTTTCACGAGCACATTTTGACTTGTTGTTGAATAATCCTATAATGTAACTCTAAATGACAATCAGAGCAACTTGAATTGCGTGTGTGCAGCCTTTTGCTCAAAAGTGATCAACGTTTCGTTTTCAGAGTCTCTTTTGACAATCTCTTCGAGAGCTGTTTTCAGTCATTAACAGAGCTGTTCTGAAAGTGTCCAAGCGGCCTGTTCTTAGAGTGGACTGTTTTTTGCATTCGTTCTCAAGTTATATCAAACTATCAAAGTGTTGTTTTCTGCCTTTCACGAGCACATTTTGACTTGTTGTTGAATAATCCTATAATGTAACTCTAAATGACAATCAGAGCAACTTGAATTGCGTGTGTGCAGCCTTTTGCTCAAAAGTGATCAACGTTTCGTTTTCGGAGTCTCTTTTGACAATCTCTTCGAGAGCTGTTTTCAGTCATTAACAGAGCTGTTCTGAAAGTGTCCAAGCGGCCTGTTCTGAGAGTGGACTGTTTTTTGCATTCGTTCTCAAGTTATATCAAACTATCAAAGTGTTATTTTCTGCCTTTCACGAGCACATTTTGACTTGTTGTTGAATAATCCTATAATGTAACTCTAAATGACAATCAGAGCAACTTGAATTGCGTGTGTGCAGCCTTTTGCTCAAAAGTGATCAACGTTTCGTTTTCGGAGTCTCTTTTGACAATCTCTTCGAGAGCTGTTTTCAGTCATTAACAGAGCTGTTCTGAAAGTGTCCAAGCGGCCTGTTCTGAGAGTGGACTGTTTTTTGCATTCGTTCTCAAGTTATATCAAACTATCAAAGTGTTGTTTTCTGCCTTTCACGAGCACATTTTGACTTGTTGTTGAATAATCCTATAATGTAACTCTAAATGACAATCAGAGCAACTTGAATTGCGTGTGTGCAGCCTTTTGCTCAAAAGTGATCAACGTTTCGTTTTCGGAGTCTCTTTTGACAATCTCTTCGAGAGCTGTTTTCAGTCATTAACAGAGCTGTTCTGAAAGTGTCCAAGCGGCCTGTTCTTAGAGTGGACTGTTTTTTGCATTCGTTCTCAAGTTATATCAAACTATCAAAGTGTTGTTTTCTGCCTTTCACGAGCACATTTTGACTTGTTGTTGAATAATCCTATAATGTAACTCTAAATGACAATCAGAGCAACTTGAATTGCGTGTGTGCAGCCTTTTGCTCAAAAGTGATCAACGTTTCGTTTTCGGAGTCTCTTTTGACAATCTCTTCGAGAGCTGTTTTCAGTCTTTAACAGAGCTGTTCTGAAAGTGTCCAAGCGGCCTGTTCTGAGAGTGGACTGTTTTTTGCATTCGTTCTCAAGTTATATCAAACTATCAAAGTGTTGTTTTCTGCCTTTCACGAGCACATTTTGACTTGTTGTTGAATAATCCTATAATGTAACTCTAAATGACAATCAGAGCAACTTGAATTGCGTGTGTGCAGCCTTTTGCTCAAAAGTGATCAACGTTTCCTTTTCGGAGTCTCTTTTGACAATCTCTTCGAGAGCTGTTTTCAGTCATTAACAGAGCTGTTCTGAAAGTGTCCAAGCGGCCTGTTCTTAGAGTGGACTGTTTTTTGCATTCGTTCTCAAGTTATATCAAACTATCAAAGTGTTGTTTTCTGCCTTTCACGAGCACATTTTGACTTGTTGTTGAATAATCCTATAATGTAACTCTAAATGACAATCAGAGCAACTTGAATTGCGTGTGTGCAGCCTTTTGCTCAAAAGTGATCAACGTTTCGTTTTCGGAGTCTCTTTTGACAATCTCTTCGAGAGCTGTTTTCAGTCATTAACAGAGCTGTTCTGAAAGTGTCCAAGCGGCCTGTTCTTAGAGTGGACTGTTTTTTGCATTCGTTCTCAAGTTATATCTAATCAAACTATCAAAGTGTTGTTTTCTGCCTTTCACGAGCACATTTTGACTTGTTGTTGAATAATCCTATAATGTAACTCTAAATGACAATCAGAGCAACTTGAATTGCGTGTGTGCAGCCTTTTGCTCAAAAGTGATCAACGTTTCGTTTTCGGAGTCTCTTTTGACAATCTCTTCGAGAGCTGTTTTCAGTCATTAACAGAGCTGTTCTGAAAGTGTCCAAGCGGCCTATTCTTAGAGTGGACTGTTTTTTGCATTCGTTCTCAAGTTATATCAAACTATCAAAGTGTTGTTTTCTGCCTTTCACGAGCACATTTTGACTTGTTGTTGAATAATCCTATAATGTAACTCTAAATGACTATCAGAGCAACTTGAATTGCGTGTGTGCAGCCTTTTGCTCAAAAGTGATCAACGTTTCGTTTTCGGAGTCTCTTTTGACAATCTCTTCGAGAGCTGTTTTCAGTCATTAACAGAGCTGTTCTGAAAGTGTCCAAGCGGCCTATTCTTAGAGTGGACTGTTTTTTGCATTCGTTCTCAAGTTATATCAAACTATAAAAGTGTTGTTTTCTGCCTTTCACGAGCACATTTTGACTTGTTGTTGAATAATCCTATAATGTAACTCTAAATGACAATCAGAGCAACTTGAATTGCGTGTGTGCAGCCTTTTGCTCAAAAGTGATCAACGTTTCGTTTTCGGAGTCTCTTTTGACAATCTCTTCGAGAGCTGTTTTCAGTCATTAACAGAGCTGTTCTGAAAGTGTCCAAGCGGCCTGTTCTTAGAGTGGACTGTTTTTTGCATTCGTTCTCAAGTTATATCAAACTATCAAAGTGTTGTTTTCTGCCTTTCACGAGCACATTTTGACTTGTTGTTGAATAATCCTATAATGTAACTCTAAATGACAATCAGAGCAACTTGAATTGCGTGTGTGCAGCCTTTTGCTCAAAAGTGATCAACGTTTCGTTTTCGGAGTCTCTTTTGACAATCTCTTCGAGAGCTGTTTTCAGTCATTAACAGAGCTGTTCTGAAAGTGTCCAAGCGGCCTGTTCTGAGAGTGGACTGTTTTTTGCATTCGTTCTCAAGTTATATCAAACTATCAAAGTGTTGTTTTCTGCCTTTCACGAGCACATTTTGACTTGTTGTTGAATAATCCTATAATGTAACTCTAAATGACAATCAGAGCAACTTGAATTGCGTGTGTGCAGCCTTTTGCTCAAAAGTGATCAACGTTTCGTTTTCGGAGTCTCTTTTGACAATCTCTTCGAGAGCTGTTTTCAGTCATTAACAGAGCTGTTCTGAAAGTGTCCAAGCGGCCTGTTCTTAGAGTGGACTGTTTTTTGCATTCGTTCTCAAGTTATATCAAACTATCAAAGTGTTGTTTTCTGCCTTTCACGAGCACATTTTGACTTGTTGTTGAATAATCCTATAATGTAACTCTAAATGACAATCAGAGCAACTTGAATTGCGTGTGTGCAGCCTTTTGCTCAAAAGTGATCAACGTTTCGTTTTCAGAGTCTCTTTTGACAATCTCTTCGAGAGCTGTTTTCAGTCATTAACAGAGCTGTTCTGAAAGTGTCCAAGCGGCCTGTTCTTAGAGTGGACTGTTTTTTGCATTCGTTCTCAAGTTATATCAAACTATCAAAGTGTTGTTTTCTGCCTTTCACGAGCACATTTTGACTTGTTGTTGAATAATCCTATAATGTAACTCTAAATGACAATCAGAGCAACTTGAATTGCGTGTGTGCAGCCTTTTGCTCAAAAGTGATCAACGTTTCGTTTTCGGAGTCTCTTTTGACAATCTCTTCGAGAGCTGTTTTCAGTCATTAACAGAGCTGTTCTGAAAGTGTCCAAGCGGCCTGTTCTGAGAGTGGACTGTTTTTTGCATTCGTTCTCAAGTTATATCAAACTATCAAAGTGTTGTTTTCTGCCTTTCACGAGCACATTTTGACTTGTTGTTGAATAATCCTATAATGTTACTCTAAATGACAATCAGAGCAACTCGAATTGCGTGTGTGCAGCCTTTTGCTCAAAAGTAATCAACGTTTCGTTTTCAGAGTCTCTTTTGACAATCTCTTCGAGAGCTGTTTTCAGTCATTAACAGAGCTGTTCTGAAAGTGTCCAAGCGGCCTGTTCTGAGAGTGGACTGTTTTTGCATTCGTTCTCAAGTTCTATCAGTGTTGTTTTCTGCTTTTCTGGAGCACATTTTGACTTGTTGCTGAATGCTCCTATAATGTAACTCTAAATGACAATCAGAGCAACTTGAATTGCGTGTGTGCAGCCTTTTGCTCAAAAGTGATCAACGTTTCGTTTTCGGAGTCTCTTTTGACAATCTCTTCGAGAGCTGTTTTCAGTCATTAACAGAGCTGTTCTGAAAGTGTCCAAGCGGCCTGTTCTTAGAGTGGACTGTTTTTTGCATTCGTTCTCAAGTTATATCAAACTATCAAAGTGTTGTTTTCTGCCTTTCACGAGCACATTTTGACTTGTTGTTGAATAATCCTATAATGTAACTCTAAATGACAATCAGAGCAACTTGAATTGCGTGTGTGCAGCCTTTTGCTCAAAAGTGATCAACGTTTCGTTTTCAGAGTCTCTTTTGACAATCTCTTCGAGAGCTGTTTTCAGTCATTAACAGAGCTGTTCTGAAAGTGTCCAAGCGGCCTGTTCTTAGAGTGGACTGTTTTTTGCATTCGTTCTCAAGTTATATCAAACTATCAAAGTGTTGTTTTCTGCCTTTCACGAGCACATTTTGACTTGTTGTTGAATAATCCTATAATGTAACTCTAAATGACAATCAGAGCAACTTGAATTGCGTGTGTGCAGCCTTTTGCTCAAAAGTGATCAACGTTTCGTTTTCGGAGTCTCTTTTGACAATCTCTTCGAGAGCTGTTTTCAGTCATTAACAGAGCTGTTCTGAAAGTGTCCAAGCGGCCTGTTCTGAGAGTGGACTGTTTTTTGCATTCGTTCTCAAGTTATATCAAACTATCAAAGTGTTATTTTCTGCCTTTCACGAGCACATTTTGACTTGTTGTTGAATAATCCTATAATGTAACTCTAAATGACAATCAGAGCAACTTGAATTGCGTGTGTGCAGCCTTTTGCTCAAAAGTGATCAACGTTTCGTTTTCGGAGTCTCTTTTGACAATCTCTTCGAGAGCTGTTTTCAGTCATTAACAGAGCTGTTCTGAAAGTGTCCAAGCGGCCTGTTCTGAGAGTGGACTGTTTTTTGCATTCGTTCTCAAGTTATATCAAACTATCAAAGTGTTGTTTTCTGCCTTTCACGAGCACATTTTGACTTGTTGTTGAATAATCCTATAATGTAACTCTAAATGACAATCAGAGCAACTTGAATTGCGTGTGTGCAGCCTTTTGCTCAAAAGTGATCAACGTTTCGTTTTCGGAGTCTCTTTTGACAATCTCTTCGAGAGCTGTTTTCAGTCATTAACAGAGCTGTTCTGAAAGTGTCCAAGCGGCCTGTTCTTAGAGTGGACTGTTTTTTGCATTCGTTCTCAAGTTATATCAAACTATCAAAGTGTTGTTTTCTGCCTTTCACGAGCACATTTTGACTTGTTGTTGAATAATCCTATAATGTAACTCTAAATGACAATCAGAGCAACTTGAATTGCGTGTGTGCAGCCTTTTGCTCAAAAGTGATCAACGTTTCGTTTTCGGAGTCTCTTTTGACAATCTCTTCGAGAGCTGTTTTCAGTCTTTAACAGAGCTGTTCTGAAAGTGTCCAAGCGGCCTGTTCTGAGAGTGGACTGTTTTTTGCATTCGTTCTCAAGTTATATCAAACTATCAAAGTGTTGTTTTCTGCCTTTCACGAGCACATTTTGACTTGTTGTTGAATAATCCTATAATGTAACTCTAAATGACAATCAGAGCAACTTGAATTGCGTGTGTGCAGCCTTTTGCTCAAAAGTGATCAACGTTTCCTTTTCGGAGTCTCTTTTGACAATCTCTTCGAGAGCTGTTTTCAGTCATTAACAGAGCTGTTCTGAAAGTGTCCAAGCGGCCTGTTCTTAGAGTGGACTGTTTTTTGCATTCGTTCTCAAGTTATATCAAACTATCAAAGTGTTGTTTTCTGCCTTTCACGAGCACATTTTGACTTGTTGTTGAATAATCCTATAATGTAACTCTAAATGACAATCAGAGCAACTTGAATTGCGTGTGTGCAGCCTTTTGCTCAAAAGTGATCAACGTTTCGTTTTCGGAGTCTCTTTTGACAATCTCTTCGAGAGCTGTTTTCAGTCATTAACAGAGCTGTTCTGAAAGTGTCCAAGCGGCCTGTTCTTAGAGTGGACTGTTTTTTGCATTCGTTCTCAAGTTATATCTAATCAAACTATCAAAGTGTTGTTTTCTGCCTTTCACGAGCACATTTTGACTTGTTGTTGAATAATCCTATAATGTAACTCTAAATGACAATCAGAGCAACTTGAATTGCGTGTGTGCAGCCTTTTGCTCAAAAGTGATCAACGTTTCGTTTTCGGAGTCTCTTTTGACAATCTCTTCGAGAGCTGTTTTCAGTCATTAACAGAGCTGTTCTGAAAGTGTCCAAGCGGCCTATTCTTAGAGTGGACTGTTTTTTGCATTCGTTCTCAAGTTATATCAAACTATCAAAGTGTTGTTTTCTGCCTTTCACGAGCACATTTTGACTTGTTGTTGAATAATCCTATAATGTAACTCTAAATGACTATCAGAGCAACTTGAATTGCGTGTGTGCAGCCTTTTGCTCAAAAGTGATCAACGTTTCGTTTTCGGAGTCTCTTTTGACAATCTCTTCGAGAGCTGTTTTCAGTCATTAACAGAGCTGTTCTGAAAGTGTCCAAGCGGCCTATTCTTAGAGTGGACTGTTTTTTGCATTCGTTCTCAAGTTATATCAAACTATAAAAGTGTTGTTTTCTGCCTTTCACGAGCACATTTTGACTTGTTGTTGAATAATCCTATAATGTAACTCTAAATGACAATCAGAGCAACTTGAATTGCGTGTGTGCAGCCTTTTGCTCAAAAGTGATCAACGTTTCGTTTTCGGAGTCTCTTTTGACAATCTCTTCGAGAGCTGTTTTCAGTCATTAACAGAGCTGTTCTGAAAGTGTCCAAGCGGCCTGTTCTTAGAGTGGACTGTTTTTTGCATTCGTTCTCAAGTTATATCAAACTATCAAAGTGTTGTTTTCTGCCTTTCACGAGCACATTTTGACTTGTTGTTGAATAATCCTATAATGTAACTCTAAATGACAATCAGAGCAACTTGAATTGCGTGTGTGCAGCCTTTTGCTCAAAAGTGATCAACGTTTCGTTTTCGGAGTCTCTTTTGACAATCTCTTCGAGAGCTGTTTTCAGTCATTAACAGAGCTGTTCTGAAAGTGTCCAAGCGGCCTGTTCTGAGAGTGGACTGTTTTTTGCATTCGTTCTCAAGTTATATCAAACTATCAAAGTGTTGTTTTCTGCCTTTCACGAGCACATTTTGACTTGTTGTTGAATAATCCTATAATGTAACTCTAAATGACAATCAGAGCAACTTGAATTGCGTGTGTGCAGCCTTTTGCTCAAAAGTGATCAACGTTTCGTTTTCGGAGTCTCTTTTGACAATCTCTTCGAGAGCTGTTTTCAGTCATTAACAGAGCTGTTCTGAAAGTGTCCAAGCGGCCTGTTCTTAGAGTGGACTGTTTTTTGCATTCGTTCTCAAGTTATATCAAACTATCAAAGTGTTGTTTTCTGCCTTTCACGAGCACATTTTGACTTGTTGTTGAATAATCCTATAATGTAACTCTAAATGACAATCAGAGCAACTTGAATTGCGTGTGTGCAGCCTTTTGCTCAAAAGTGATCAACGTTTCGTTTTCAGAGTCTCTTTTGACAATCTCTTCGAGAGCTGTTTTCAGTCATTAACAGAGCTGTTCTGAAAGTGTCCAAGCGGCCTGTTCTTAGAGTGGACTGTTTTTTGCATTCGTTCTCAAGTTATATCAAACTATCAAAGTGTTGTTTTCTGCCTTTCACGAGCACATTTTGACTTGTTGTTGAATAATCCTATAATGTAACTCTAAATGACAATCAGAGCAACTTGAATTGCGTGTGTGCAGCCTTTTGCTCAAAAGTGATCAACGTTTCGTTTTCAGAGTCTCTTTTGACAATCTCTTCGAGAGCTGTTTTCAGTCATTAACAGAGCTGTTCTGAAAGTGTCCAAGCGGCCTGTTCTGAGAGTGGACTGTTTTTGCATTCGTTCTCAAGTTCTATCAGTGTTGTTTTCTGCTTTTCTGGAGCACATTTTGACTTGTTGCTGAATGCTCCTATAATGTAACTCTAAATGACAATCAGAGCAACTTGAATTGCGTGTGTGCAGCCTTTTGCTCAAAAGTGATCAACGTTTCGTTTTCGGAGTCTCTTTTGACAATCTCTTCGAGAGCTGTTTTCAGTCATTAACAGAGCTGTTCTGAAAGTGTCCAAGCGGCCTGTTCTTAGAGTGGACTGTTTTTTGCATTCGTTCTCAAGTTATATCAAACTATCAAAGTGTTGTTTTCTGCCTTTCACGAGCACATTTTGACTTGTTGTTGAATAATCCTATAATGTTACTCTAAATGACAATCAGAGCAACTTGAATTGCGTGTGTGCAGCCTTTTGCTCAAAAGTGATCAACGTTTCGTTTTCGGAGTCTCTTTTGACAATCTCTTCGAGAGCTGTTTTCAGTCATTAACAGAGCTGTTCTGAAAGTGTCCAAGCGGCCTGTTCTGAGAGTGGACTGTTTTTTGCATTCGTTCTCAAGTTATATCAAACTATCAAAGTGTTGTTTTCTGCCTTTCACGAGCACATTTTGACTTGTTGTTGAATAATCCTATAATGTTACTCTAAATGACAATCAGAGCAACTTGAATTGCGTGTGTGCAGCCTTTTGCTCAAAAGTAATCAACGTTTCGTTTTCAGAGTCTCTTTTGACAATCTCTTCGAGAGCTGTTTTCAGTCATTAACAGAGCTGTTCTGAAAGTGTCCAAGCGGCCTGTTCTGAGAGTGGACTGTTTTTGCATTCGTTCTCAAGTTCTATCAGTGTTGTTTTCTGCTTTTCTGGAGCACATTTTGACTTGTTGCTGAATGCTCCTATAATGTAACTCTAAATGACAATCAGAGCAACTTGAATTGCGTGTGTGCAGCCTTTTGCTCAAAAGTGATCAACGTTTCGTTTTCGGAGTCTCTTTTGACAATCTCTTCGAGAGCTGTTTTCAGTCATTAACAGAGCTGTTCTGAAAGTGTCCAAGCGGCCTGTTCTTAGAGTGGACTGTTTTTTGCATTCGTTCTCAAGTTATATCAAACTATCAAAGTGTTGTTTTCTGCCTTTCACGAGCACATTTTGACTTGTTGTTGAATAATCCTATAATGTAACTCTAAATGACAATCAGAGCAACTTGAATTGCGTGTGTGCAGCCTTTTGCTCAAAAGTGATCAACGTTTCGTTTTCGGAGTCTCTTTTGACAATCTCTTCGAGAGCTGTTTTCAGTCATTAACAGAGCTGTTCTGAAAGTGTCCAAGCGGCCTGTTCTGAGAGTGGACTGTTTTTTGCATTCGTTCTCAAGTTATATCAAACTATCAAAGTGTTGTTTTCTGCCTTTCACGAGCACATTTTGACTTGTTGTTGAATAATCCTATAATGTAACTCTAAATGACAATCAGAGCAACTTGAATTGCGTGTGTGCAGCCTTTTGCTCAAAAGTGATCAACGTTTCGTTTTCGGAGTCTCTTTTGACAATCTCTTCGAGAGCTGTTTTCAGTCATTAACAGAGCTGTTCTGAAAGTGTCCAAGCGGCCTGTTCTTAGAGTGGACTGTTTTTTGCATTCGTTCTCAAGTTATATCAAACTATCAAAGTGTTGTTTTCTGCCTTTCACGAGCACATTTTGACTTGTTGTTGAATAATCCTATAATGTAACTCTAAATGACAATCAGAGCAACTTGAATTGCGTGTGTGCAGCCTTTTGCTCAAAAGTGATCAACGTTTCGTTTTCGGAGTCTCTTTTGACAATCTCTTCGAGAGCTGTTTTCAGTCATTAACAGAGCTGTTCTGAAAGTGTCCAAGCGGCCTGTTCTGAGAGTGGACTGTTTTTTGCATTCGTTCTCAAGTTATATCAAACTATCAAAGTGTTATTTTCTGCCTTTCACGAGCACATTTTGACTTGTTGTTGAATAATCCTATAATGTAACTCTAAATGACAATCAGAGCAACTTGAATTGCGTGTGTGCAGCCTTTTGCTCAAAAGTGATCAACGTTTCGTTTTCGGAGTCTCTTTTGACAATCTCTTCGAGAGCTGTTTTCAGTCATTAACAGAGCTGTTCTGAAAGTGTCCAAGCGGCCTGTTCTGAGAGTGGACTGTTTTTTGCATTCGTTCTCAAGT
This sequence comes from Nansenia antarctica, assembly GCF_963989245.1. Taxonomy (NCBI): domain Eukaryota; kingdom Metazoa; phylum Chordata; class Actinopteri; order Argentiniformes; family Microstomatidae; genus Nansenia; species Nansenia antarctica. The sequence goes on along the minus strand of NW_027662481.1, from coordinate 42,706 downwards.
TATATCAAACTATCAAAGTGTTGTTTTCTGCCTTTCACGAGCACATTTTGACTTGTTGTTGAATAATCCTATAATGTAACTCTAAATGACAATCAGAGCAACTTGAATTGCGTGTGTGCAGCCTTTTGCTCAAAAGTGATCAACGTTTCGTTTTCGGAGTCTCTTTTGACAATCTCTTCGAGAGCTGTTTTCAGTCATTAACAGAGCTGTTCTGAAAGTGTCCAAGCGGCCTGTTCTTAGAGTGGACTGTTTTTTGCATTCGTTCTCAAGTTATATCAAACTATCAAAGTGTTGTTTTCTGCCTTTCACGAGCACATTTTGACTTGTTGTTGAATAATCCTATAATGTAACTCTAAATGACAATCAGAGCAACTTGAATTGCGTGTGTGCAGCCTTTTGCTCAAAAGTGATCAACGTTTCGTTTTCGGAGTCTCTTTTGACAATCTCTTCGAGAGCTGTTTTCAGTCATTAACAGAGCTGTTCTGAAAGTGTCCAAGCGGCCTGTTCTGAGAGTGGACTGTTTTTTGCATTCGTTCTCAAGTTATATCAAACTATCAAAGTGTTGTTTTCTGCCTTTCACGAGCACATTTTGACTTGTTGTTGAATAATCCTATAATGTAACTCTAAATGACAATCAGAGCAACTTGAATTGCGTGTGTGCAGCCTTTTGCTCAAAAGTGATCAACGTTTCCTTTTCGGAGTCTCTTTTGACAATCTCTTCGAGAGCTGTTTTCAGTCATTAACAGAGCTGTTCTGAAAGTGTCCAAGCGGCCTGTTCTTAGAGTGGACTGTTTTTTGCATTCGTTCTCAAGTTATATCAAACTATCAAAGTGTTGTTTTCTGCCTTTCACGAGCACATTTTGACTTGTTGTTGAATAATCCTATAATGTAACTCTAAATGACAATCAGAGCAACTTGAATTGCGTGTGTGCAGCCTTTTGCTTAAAAGTGATCAACGTTTCGTTTTCGGAGTCTCTTTTGACAATCTCTTCGAGAGCTGTTTTCAGTCATTAACAGAGCTGTTCTGAAAGTGTCCAAGCGGCCTGTTCTTAGAGTGGACTGTTTTTTGCATTCGTTCTCAAGTTATATCTAATCAAACTATCAAAGTGTTGTTTTCTGCCTTTCACGAGCACATTTTGACTTGTTGTTGAATAATCCTATAATGTAACTCTAAATGACAATCAGAGCAACTTGAATTGCGTGTGTGCAGCCTTTTGCTCAAAAGTGATCAACGTTTCGTTTTCGGAGTCTCTTTTGACAATCTCTTCGAGAGCTGTTTTCAGTCATTAACAGAGCTGTTCTGAAAGTGTCCAAGCGGCCTATTCTTAGAGTGGACTGTTTTTTGCATTCGTTCTCAAGTTATATCAAACTATCAAAGTGTTGTTTTCTGCCTTTCACGAGCACATTTTGACTTGTTGTTGAATAATCCTATAATGTAACTCTAAATGACTATCAGAGCAACTTGAATTGCGTGTGTGCAGCCTTTTGCTCAAAAGTGATCAACGTTTCGTTTTCGGAGTCTCTTTTGACAATCTCTTCGAGAGCTGTTTTCAGTCATTAACAGAGCTGTTCTGAAAGTGTCCAAGCGGCCTATTCTTAGAGTGGACTGTTTTTTGCATTCGTTCTCAAGTTATATCAAACTATAAAAGTGTTGTTTTCTGCCTTTCACGAGCACATTTTGACTTGTTGTTGAATAATCCTATAATGTAACTCTAAATGACAATCAGAGCAACTTGAATTGCGTGTGTGCAGCCTTTTGCTCAAAAGTGATCAACGTTTCGTTTTCGGAGTCTCTTTTGACAATCTCTTCGAGAGCTGTTTTCAGTCATTAACAGAGCTGTTCTGAAAGTGTCCAAGCGGCCTGTTCTTAGAGTGGACTGTTTTTTGCATTCGTTCTCAAGTTATATCAAACTATCAAAGTGTTGTTTTCTGCCTTTCACGAGCACATTTTGACTTGTTGTTGAATAATCCTATAATGTAACTCTAAATGACAATCAGAGCAACTTGAATTGCGTGTGTGCAGCCTTTTGCTCAAAAGTGATCAACGTTTCGTTTTCGGAGTCTCTTTTGACAATCTCTTCGAGAGCTGTTTTCAGTCATTAACAGAGCTGTTCTGAAAGTGTCCAAGCGGCCTGTTCTGAGAGTGGACTGTTTTTTGCATTCGTTCTCAAGTTATATCAAACTATCAAAGTGTTGTTTTCTGCCTTTCACGAGCACATTTTGACTTGTTGTTGAATAATCCTATAATGTAACTCTAAATGACAATCAGAGCAACTTGAATTGCGTGTGTGCAGCCTTTTGCTCAAAAGTGATCAACGTTTCGTTTTCGGAGTCTCTTTTGACAATCTCTTCGAGAGCTGTTTTCAGTCATTAACAGAGCTGTTCTGAAAGTGTCCAAGCGGCCTGTTCTTAGAGTGGACTGTTTTTTGCATTCGTTCTCAAGTTATATCAAACTATCAAAGTGTTGTTTTCTGCCTTTCACGAGCACATTTTGACTTGTTGTTGAATAATCCTATAATGTAACTCTAAATGACAATCAGAGCAACTTGAATTGCGTGTGTGCAGCCTTTTGCTCAAAAGTGATCAACGTTTCGTTTTCGGAGTCTCTTTTGACAATCTCTTCGAGAGCTGTTTTCAGTCATTAACAGAGCTGTTCTGAAAGTGTCCAAGCGGCCTGTTCTGAGAGTGGACTGTTTTTGCATTCGTTCTCAAGTTCTATCAGTGTTGTTTTCTGCTTTTCTGGAGCACATTTTGACTTGTTGCTGAATGCTCCTATAATGTAACTCTAAATGACAATCAGAGCAACTTGAATTGCGTGTGTGCAGCCTTTTGCTCAAAAGTGATCAACGTTTCGTTTTCGGAGTCTCTTTTGACAATCTCTTCGAGAGCTGTTTTCAGTCATTAACAGAGCTGTTCTGAAAGTGTCCAAGCGGCCTGTTCTTAGAGTGGACTGTTTTTTGCATTCGTTCTCAAGTTATATCAAACTATCAAAGTGTTGTTTTCTGCCTTTCACGAGCACATTTTGACTTGTTGTTGAATAATCCTATAATGTTACTCTAAATGACAATCAGAGCAACTTGAATTGCGTGTGTGCAGCCTTTTGCTCAAAAGTGATCAACGTTTCGTTTTCGGAGTCTCTTTTGACAATCTCTTCGAGAGCTGTTTTCAGTCATTAACAGAGCTGTTCTGAAAGTGTCCAAGCGGCCTGTTCTGAGAGTGGACTGTTTTTTGCATTCGTTCTCAAGTTATATCAAACTATCAAAGTGTTGTTTTCTGCCTTTCACGAGCACATTTTGACTTGTTGTTGAATAATCCTATAATGTTACTCTAAATGACAATCAGAGCAACTTGAATTGCGTGTGTGCAGCCTTTTGCTCAAAAGTAATCAACGTTTCGTTTTCAGAGTCTCTTTTGACAATCTCTTCGAGAGCTGTTTTCAGTCATTAACAGAGCTGTTCTGAAAGTGTCCAAGCGGCCTGTTCTGAGAGTGGACTGTTTTTGCATTCGTTCTCAAGTTCTATCAGTGTTGTTTTCTGCTTTTCTGGAGCACATTTTGACTTGTTGCTGAATGCTCCTATAATGTAACTCTAAATGACAATCAGAGCAACTTGAATTGCGTGTGTGCAGCCTTTTGCTCAAAAGTGATCAACGTTTCGTTTTCGGAGTCTCTTTTGACAATCTCTTCGAGAGCTGTTTTCAGTCATTAACAGAGCTGTTCTGAAAGTGTCCAAGCGGCCTGTTCTTAGAGTGGACTGTTTTTTGCATTCGTTCTCAAGTTATATCAAACTATCAAAGTGTTGTTTTCTGCCTTTCACGAGCACATTTTGACTTGTTGTTGAATAATCCTATAATGTAACTCTAAATGACAATCAGAGCAACTTGAATTGCGTGTGTGCAGCCTTTTGCTCAAAAGTGATCAACGTTTCGTTTTCGGAGTCTCTTTTGACAATCTCTTCGAGAGCTGTTTTCAGTCATTAACAGAGCTGTTCTGAAAGTGTCCAAGCGGCCTGTTCTGAGAGTGGACTGTTTTTTGCATTCGTTCTCAAGTTATATCAAACTATCAAAGTGTTGTTTTCTGCCTTTCACGAGCACATTTTGACTTGTTGTTGAATAATCCTATAATGTAACTCTAAATGACAATCAGAGCAACTTGAATTGCGTGTGTGCAGCCTTTTGCTCAAAAGTGATCAACGTTTCGTTTTCGGAGTCTCTTTTGACAATCTCTTCGAGAGCTGTTTTCAGTCATTAACAGAGCTGTTCTGAAAGTGTCCAAGCGGCCTGTTCTTAGAGTGGACTGTTTTTTGCATTCGTTCTCAAGTTATATCAAACTATCAAAGTGTTGTTTTCTGCCTTTCACGAGCACATTTTGACTTGTTGTTGAATAATCCTATAATGTAACTCTAAATGACAATCAGAGCAACTTGAATTGCGTGTGTGCAGCCTTTTGCTCAAAAGTGATCAACGTTTCGTTTTCGGAGTCTCTTTTGACAATCTCTTCGAGAGCTGTTTTCAGTCATTAACAGAGCTGTTCTGAAAGTGTCCAAGCGGCCTGTTCTGAGAGTGGACTGTTTTTTGCATTCGTTCTCAAGTTATATCAAACTATCAAAGTGTTATTTTCTGCCTTTCAAGAGCACATTTTGACTTGTTGTTGAATAATCCTATAATGTAACTCTAAATGACAATCAGAGCAACTTGAATTGCGTGTGTGCAGCCTTTTGCTCAAAAGTGATCAACGTTTCGTTTTCGGAGTCTCTTTTGACAATCTCTTCGAGAGCTGTTTTCAGTCATTAACAGAGCTGTTCTGAAAGTGTCCAAGCGGCCTGTTCTGAGAGTGGACTGTTTTTTGCATTCGTTCTCAAGTTATATCAAACTATCAAAGTGTTGTTTTCTGCCTTTCACGAGCACATTTTGACTTGTTGTTGAATAATCCTATAATGTAACTCTAAATGACAATCAGAGCAACTTGAATTGCGTGTGTGCAGCCTTTTGCTCAAAAGTGATCAACGTTTCGTTTTCGGAGTCTCTTTTGACAATCTCTTCGAGAGCTGTTTTCAGTCATTAACAGAGCTGTTCTGAAAGTGTCCAAGCGGCCTGTTCTTAGAGTGGACTGTTTTTTGCATTCGTTCTCAAGTTATATCAAACTATCAAAGTGTTGTTTTCTGCCTTTCACGAGCACATTTTGACTTGTTGTTGAATAATCCTATAATGTAACTCTAAATGACAATCAGAGCAACTTGAATTGCGTGTGTGCAGCCTTTTGCTCAAAAGTGATCAACGTTTCGTTTTCGGAGTCTCTTTTGACAATCTCTTCGAGAGCTGTTTTCAGTCATTAACAGAGCTGTTCTGAAAGTGTCCAAGCGGCCTGTTCTGAGAGTGGACTGTTTTTTGCATTCGTTCTCAAGTTATATCAAACTATCAAAGTGTTGTTTTCTGCCTTTCACGAGCACATTTTGACTTGTTGTTGAATAATCCTATAATGTAACTCTAAATGACAATCAGAGCAACTTGAATTGCGTGTGTGCAGCCTTTTGCTCAAAAGTGATCAACGTTTCCTTTTCGGAGTCTCTTTTGACAATCTCTTCGAGAGCTGTTTTCAGTCATTAACAGAGCTGTTCTGAAAGTGTCCAAGCGGCCTGTTCTTAGAGTGGACTGTTTTTTGCATTCGTTCTCAAGTTATATCAAACTATCAAAGTGTTGTTTTCTGCCTTTCACGAGCACATTTTGACTTGTTGTTGAATAATCCTATAATGTAACTCTAAATGACAATCAGAGCAACTTGAATTGCGTGTGTGCAGCCTTTTGCTCAAAAGTGATCAACGTTTCGTTTTCGGAGTCTCTTTTGACAATCTCTTCGAGAGCTGTTTTCAGTCATTAACAGAGCTGTTCTGAAAGTGTCCAAGCGGCCTGTTCTGAGAGTGGACTGTTTTTTGCATTCGTTCTCAAGTTATATCAAACTATCAAAGTGTTGTTTTCTGCCTTTCACGAGCACATTTTGACTTGTTGTTGAATAATCCTATAATGTAACTCTAAATGACAATCAGAGCAACTTGAATTGCGTGTGTGCAGCCTTTTGCTCAAAAGTGATCAACGTTTCCTTTTCGGAGTCTCTTTTGACAATCTCTTCGAGAGCTGTTTTCAGTCATTAACAGAGCTGTTCTGAAAGTGTCCAAGCGGCCTGTTCTTAGAGTGGACTGTTTTTTGCATTCGTTCTCAAGTTATATCAAACTATCAAAGTGTTGTTTTCTGCCTTTCACGAGCACATTTTGACTTGTTGTTGAATAATCCTATAATGTAACTCTAAATGACAATCAGAGCAACTTGAATTGCGTGTGTGCAGCCTTTTGCTCAAAAGTGATCAACGTTTCGTTTTCGGAGTCTCTTTTGACAATCTCTTCGAGAGCTGTTTTCAGTCATTAACAGAGCTGTTCTGAAAGTGTCCAAGCGGCCTGTTCTTAGAGTGGACTGTTTTTTGCATTCGTTCTCAAGTTATATCTAATCAAACTATCAAAGTGTTGTTTTCTGCCTTTCACGAGCACATTTTGACTTGTTGTTGAATAATCCTATAATGTAACTCTAAATGACAATCAGAGCAACTTGAATTGCGTGTGTGCAGCCTTTTGCTCAAAAGTGATCAACGTTTCGTTTTCGGAGTCTCTTTTGACAATCTCTTCGAGAGCTGTTTTCAGTCATTAACAGAGCTGTTCTGAAAGTGTCCAAGCGGCCTATTCTTAGAGTGGACTGTTTTTTGCATTCGTTCTCAAGTTATATCAAACTATCAAAGTGTTGTTTTCTGCCTTTCACGAGCACATTTTGACTTGTTGTTGAATAATCCTATAATGTAACTCTAAATGACTATCAGAGCAACTTGAATTGCGTGTGTGCAGCCTTTTGCTCAAAAGTGATCAACGTTTCGTTTTCGGAGTCTCTTTTGACAATCTCTTCGAGAGCTGTTTTCAGTCATTAACAGAGCTGTTCTGAAAGTGTCCAAGCGGCCTATTCTTAGAGTGGACTGTTTTTTGCATTCGTTCTCAAGTTATATCAAACTATAAAAGTGTTGTTTTCTGCCTTTCACGAGCACATTTTGACTTGTTGTTGAATAATCCTATAATGTAACTCTAAATGACAATCAGAGCAACTTGAATTGCGTGTGTGCAGCCTTTTGCTCAAAAGTGATCAACGTTTCGTTTTCGGAGTCTCTTTTGACAATCTCTTCGAGAGCTGTTTTCAGTCATTAACAGAGCTGTTCTGAAAGTGTCCAAGCGGCCTGTTCTTAGAGTGGACTGTTTTTTGCATTCGTTCTCAAGTTATATCAAACTATCAAAGTGTTGTTTTCTGCCTTTCACGAGCACATTTTGACTTGTTGTTGAATAATCCTATAATGTAACTCTAAATGACAATCAGAGCAACTTGAATTGCGTGTGTGCAGCCTTTTGCTCAAAAGTGATCAACGTTTCGTTTTCGGAGTCTCTTTTGACAATCTCTTCGAGAGCTGTTTTCAGTCATTAACAGAGCTGTTCTGAAAGTGTCCAAGCGGCCTGTTCTGAGAGTGGACTGTTTTTTGCATTCGTTCTCAAGTTATATCAAACTATCAAAGTGTTGTTTTCTGCCTTTCACGAGCACATTTTGACTTGTTGTTGAATAATCCTATAATGTAACTCTAAATGACAATCAGAGCAACTTGAATTGCGTGTGTGCAGCCTTTTGCTCAAAAGTGATCAACGTTTCGTTTTCGGAGTCTCTTTTGACAATCTCTTCGAGAGCTGTTTTCAGTCATTAACAGAGCTGTTCTGAAAGTGTCCAAGCGGCCTGTTCTTAGAGTGGACTGTTTTTTGCATTCGTTCTCAAGTTATATCAAACTATCAAAGTGTTGTTTTCTGCCTTTCACGAGCACATTTTGACTTGTTGTTGAATAATCCTATAATGTAACTCTAAATGACAATCAGAGCAACTTGAATTGCGTGTGTGCAGCCTTTTGCTCAAAAGTGATCAACGTTTCGTTTTCAGAGTCTCTTTTGACAATCTCTTCGAGAGCTGTTTTCAGTCATTAACAGAGCTGTTCTGAAAGTGTCCAAGCGGCCTGTTCTTAGAGTGGACTGTTTTTTGCATTCGTTCTCAAGTTATATCAAACTATCAAAGTGTTGTTTTCTGCCTTTCACGAGCACATTTTGACTTGTTGTTGAATAATCCTATAATGTAACTCTAAATGACAATCAGAGCAACTTGAATTGCGTGTGTGCAGCCTTTTGCTCAAAAGTGATCAACGTTTCGTTTTCGGAGTCTCTTTTGACAATCTCTTCGAGAGCTGTTTTCAGTCATTAACAGAGCTGTTCTGAAAGTGTCCAAGCGGCCTGTTCTGAGAGTGGACTGTTTTTTGCATTCGTTCTCAAGTTATATCAAACTATCAAAGTGTTGTTTTCTGCCTTTCACGAGCACATTTTGACTTGTTGTTGAATAATCCTATAATGTTACTCTAAATGACAATCAGAGCAACTCGAATTGCGTGTGTGCAGCCTTTTGCTCAAAAGTAATCAACGTTTCGTTTTCAGAGTCTCTTTTGACAATCTCTTCGAGAGCTGTTTTCAGTCATTAACAGAGCTGTTCTGAAAGTGTCCAAGCGGCCTGTTCTGAGAGTGGACTGTTTTTGCATTCGTTCTCAAGTTCTATCAGTGTTGTTTTCTGCTTTTCTGGAGCACATTTTGACTTGTTGCTGAATGCTCCTATAATGTAACTCTAAATGACAATCAGAGCAACTTGAATTGCGTGTGTGCAGCCTTTTGCTCAAAAGTGATCAACGTTTCGTTTTCGGAGTCTCTTTTGACAATCTCTTCGAGAGCTGTTTTCAGTCATTAACAGAGCTGTTCTGAAAGTGTCCAAGCGGCCTGTTCTTAGAGTGGACTGTTTTTTGCATTCGTTCTCAAGTTATATCAAACTATCAAAGTGTTGTTTTCTGCCTTTCACGAGCACATTTTGACTTGTTGTTGAATAATCCTATAATGTTACTCTAAATGACAATCAGAGCAACTTGAATTGCGTGTGTGCAGCCTTTTGCTCAAAAGTAATCAACGTTTCGTTTTCAGAGTCTCTTTTGACAATCTCTTCGAGAGCTGTTTTCAGTCATTAACAGAGCTGTTCTGAAAGTGTCCAAGCGGCCTGTTCTGAGAGTGGACTGTTTTTGCATTCGTTCTCAAGTTCTATCAGTGTTGTTTTCTGCTTTTCTGGAGCACATTTTGACTTGTTGCTGAATGCTCCTATAATGTAACTCTAAATGACAATCAGAGCAACTTGAATTGCGTGTGTGCAGCCTTTTGCTCAAAAGTGATCAACGTTTCGTTTTCGGAGTCTCTTTTGACAATCTCTTCGAGAGCTGTTTTCAGTCATTAACAGAGCTGTTCTGAAAGTGTCCAAGCGGCCTGTTCTTAGAGTGGACTGTTTTTTGCATTCGTTCTCAAGTTATATCAAACTATCAAAGTGTTGTTTTCTGCCTTTCACGAGCACATTTTGACTTGTTGTTGAATAATCCTATAATGTAACTCTAAATGACAATCAGAGCAACTTGAATTGCGTGTGTGCAGCCTTTTGCTCAAAAGTGATCAACGTTTCGTTTTCGGAGTCTCTTTTGACAATCTCTTCGAGAGCTGTTTTCAGTCATTAACAGAGCTGTTCTGAAAGTGTCCAAGCGGCCTGTTCTGAGAGTGGACTGTTTTTTGCATTCGTTCTCAAGTTATATCAAACTATCAAAGTGTTGTTTTCTGCCTTTCACGAGCACATTTTGACTTGTTGTTGAATAATCCTATAATGTAACTCTAAATGACAATCAGAGCAACTTGAATTGCGTGTGTGCAGCCTTTTGCTCAAAAGTGATCAACGTTTCGTTTTCGGAGTCTCTTTTGACAATCTCTTCGAGAGCTGTTTTCAGTCATTAACAGAGCTGTTCTGAAAGTGTCCAAGCGGCCTGTTCTTAGAGTGGACTGTTTTTTGCATTCGTTCTCAAGTTATATCAAACTATCAAAGTGTTGTTTTCTGCCTTTCACGAGCACATTTTGACTTGTTGTTGAATAATCCTATAATGTAACTCTAAATGACAATCAGAGCAACTTGAATTGCGTGTGTGCAGCCTTTTGCTCAAAAGTGATCAACGTTTCGTTTTCAGAGTCTCTTTTGACAATCTCTTCGAGAGCTGTTTTCAGTCATTAACAGAGCTGTTCTGAAAGTGTCCAAGCGGCCTGTTCTTAGAGTGGACTGTTTTTTGCATTCGTTCTCAAGTTATATCAAACTATCAAAGTGTTGTTTTCTGCCTTTCACGAGCACATTTTGACTTGTTGTTGAATAATCCTATAATGTTACTCTAAATGACAATCAGAGCAACTTGAATTGCGTGTGTGCAGCCTTTTGCTCAAAAGTAATCAACGTTTCGTTTTCAGAGTCTCTTTTGACAATCTCTTCGAGAGCTGTTTTCAGTCATTAACAGAGCTGTTCTGAAAGTGTCCAAGCAGCCTGTTCTGAGAGTGGACTGTTTTTGCATTCGTTCTCAAGTTCTATCAGTGTTGTTTTCTGCTTTTCTGGAGCACATTTTGACTTGTTGCTGAATGCTCCTATAATGTAACTCTAAATGACAATCAGAGCAACTTGAATTGCGTGTGTGCAGCCTTTTGCTCAAAAGTGATCAACGTTTCGTTTTCGGAGTCTCTTTTGACAATCTCTTCGAGAGCTGTTTTCAGTCATTAACAGAGCTGTTCTGAAAGTGTCCAAGCGGCCTGTTCTTAGAGTGGACTGTTTTTTGCATTCGTTCTCAAGTTATATCAAACTATCAAAGTGTTGTTTTCTGCCTTTCACGAACACATTTTGACTTGTTGTTGAATAATCCTATAATGTTACTCTAAATGACAATCAGAGCAACTTGAATTGCGTGTGTGCAGCCTTTTGCTCAAAAGTGATCAACGTTTCGTTTTCGGAGTCTCTTTTGACAATCTCTTCGAGAGCTGTTTTCAGTCATTAACAGAGCTGTTCTGAAAGTGTCCAAGCGGCCTGTTCTGAGAGTGGACTGTTTTTTGCATTCGTTCTCAAGTTATATCAAACTATCAAAGTGTTGTTTTCTGCCTTTCACGAGCACATTTTGACTTGTTGTTGAATAATCCTATAATGTTACTCTAAATGACAATCAGAGCAACTTGAATTGCGTGTGTGCAGCCTTTTGCTCAAAAGTAATCAACGTTTCGTTTTCAGAGTCTCTTTTGACAATCTCTTCGAGAGCTGTTTTCAGTCATTAACAGAGCTGTTCTGAAAGTGTCCAAGCGGCCTGTTCTGAGAGTGGACTGTTTTTGCATTCGTTCTCAAGTTCTATCAGTGTTGTTTTCTGCTTTTCTGGAGCACATTTTGACTTGTTGCTGAATGCTCCTATAATGTAACTCTAAATGACAATCAGAGCAACTTGAATTGCGTGTGTGCAGCCTTTTGCTCAAAAGTGATCAACGTTTCGTTTTCGGAGTCTCTTTTGACAATCTCTTCAAGAGCTGTTTTCAGTCATTAACAGAGCTGTTCTGAAAGTGTCCAAGCGGCCTGTTCTTAGAGTGGACTGTTTTTTGCATTCGTTCTCAAGTTATATCAAACTATCAAAGTGTTGTTTTCTGCCTTTCACGAGCACATTTTGACTTGTTGAATAATCCTATAATGTTACTCTAAATGACAATCAGAGCAACTTGAATTGCGTGTGTGCAGCCTTTTGCTCAAAAGTGATCAACGTTTCGTTTTCGGAGTCTCTTTTGACAATCTCTTCGAGAGCTGTTTTCAGTCATTAACAGAGCTGTTCTGAAAGTGTCCAAGCGGCCTGTTCTTAGAGTGGACTGTTTTTTGCATTCGTTCTCAAGTTATATCAAACTATCAAAGTGTTGTTTTCTGCCTTTCACGAGCACATTTTGACTTGTTGTTGAATAATCCTATAATGTTACTCTAAATGACAATCAGAGCAACTTGAATTGCGTGTGTGCAGCCTTTTGCTCAAAAGTGATCAACGTTTCGTTTTCGGAGTCTCTTTTGACAATCTCTTCGAGAGCTGTTTTCAGTCATTAACAGAGCTGTTCTGAAAGTGTCCAAGCGGCCTGTTCTGAGAGTGGACTGTTTTTTGCATTCGTTCTCAAGTTATATCAAACTATCAAAGTGTTGTTTTCTGCCTTTCACGAGCACATTTTGACTTGTTGTTGAATAATCCTATAATGTTACTCTAAATGACAATCAGAGCAACTTGAATTGCGTGTGTGCAGCCTTTTGCTCAAAAGTAATCAACGTTTCGTTTTCAGAGTCTCTTTTGACAATCTCTTCGAGAGCTGTTTTCAGTCATTAACAGAGCTGTTCTGAAAGTGTCCAAGCGGCCTGTTCTGAGAGTGGACTGTTTTTGCATTCGTTCTCAAGTTCTATCAGTGTTGTTTTCTGCTTTTCTGGAGCACATTTTGACTTGTTGCTGAATGCTCCTATAATGTAACTCTAAATGACAATCAGAGCAACTTGAATTGCGTGTGTGCAGCCTTTTGCTCAAAAGTGATCAACGTTTCGTTTTCGGAGTCTCTTTTGACAATCTCTTCGAGAGCTGTTTTCAGTCATTAACAGAGCTGTTCTGAAAGTGTCCAAGCGGCCTGTTCTTAGAGTGGACTGTTTTTTGCATTCGTTCTCAAGTTATATCAAACTATCAAAGTGTTGTTTTCTGCCTTTCACGAGCACATTTTGACTTGTTGTTGAATAATCCTATAATGTAACTCTAAATGACAATCAGAGCAACTTGAATTGCGTGTGTGCAGCCTTTTGCTCAAAAGTGATCAACGTTTCGTTTTCGGAGTCTCTTTTGACAATCTCTTCGAGAGCTGTTTTCAGTCATTAACAGAGCTGTTCTGAAAGTGTCCAAGCGGCCTGTTCTGAGAGTGGACTGTTTTTTGCATTCGTTCTCAAGTTATATCAAACTATCAAAGTGTTGTTTTCTGCCTTTCACGAGCACATTTTGACTTGTTGTTGAATAATCCTATAATGTAACTCTAAATGACAATCAGAGCAACTTGAATTGCGTGTGTGCAGCCTTTTGCTCAAAAGTGATCAACGTTTCGTTTTCGGAGTCTCTTTTGACAATCTCTTCGAGAGCTGTTTTCAGTCATTAACAGAGCTGTTCTGAAAGTGTCCAAGCGGCCTGTTCTTAGAGTGGACTGTTTTTTGCATTCGTTCTCAAGTTATATCAAACTATCAAAGTGTTGTTTTCTGCCTTTCACGAGCACATTTTGACTTGTTGTTGAATAATCCTATAATGTAACTCTAAATGACAATCAGAGCAACTTGAATTGCGTGTGTGCAGCCTTTTGCTCAAAAGTGATCAACGTTTCGTTTTCAGAGTCTCTTTTGACAATCTCTTCGAGAGCTGTTTTCAGTCATTAACAGAGCTGTTCTGAAAGTGTCCAAGCGGCCTGTTCTTAGAGTGGACTGTTTTTTGCATTCGTTCTCAAGTTATATCAAACTATCAAAGTGTTGTTTTCTGCCTTTCACGAGCACATTTTGACTTGTTGTTGAATAATCCTATAATGTTACTCTAAATGACAATCAGAGCAACTTGAATTGCGTGTGTGCAGCCTTTTGCTCAAAAGTAATCAACGTTTCGTTTTCAGAGTCTCTTTTGACAATCTCTTCGAGAGCTGTTTTCAGTCATTAACAGAGCTGTTCTGAAAGTGTCCAAGCAGCCTGTTCTGAGAGTGGACTGTTTTTGCATTCGTTCTCAAGTTCTATCAGTGTTGTTTTCTGCTTTTCTGGAGCACATTTTGACTTGTTGCTGAATGCTCCTATAATGTAACTCTAAATGACAATCAGAGCAACTTGAATTGCGTGTGTGCAGCCTTTTGCTCAAAAGTGATCAACGTTTCGTTTTCGGAGTCTCTTTTGACAATCTCTTCGAGAGCTGTTTTCAGTCATTAACAGAGCTGTTCTGAAAGTGTCCAAGCGGCCTGTTCTTAGAGTGGACTGTTTTTTGCATTCGTTCTCAAGTTATATCAAACTATCAAAGTGTTGTTTTCTGCCTTTCACGAACACATTTTGACTTGTTGTTGAATAATCCTATAATGTTACTCTAAATGACAATCAGAGCAACTTGAATTGCGTGTGTGCAGCCTTTTGCTCAAAAGTGATCAACGTTTCGTTTTCGGAGTCTCTTTTGACAATCTCTTCGAGAGCTGTTTTCAGTCATTAACAGAGCTGTTCTGAAAGTGTCCAAGCGGCCTGTTCTGAGAGTGGACTGTTTTTTGCATTCGTTCTCAAGTTATATCAAACTATCAAAGTGTTGTTTTCTGCCTTTCACGAGCACATTTTGACTTGTTGTTGAATAATCCTATAATGTTACTCTAAATGACAATCAGAGCAACTTGAATTGCGTCTGTGCAGCCTTTTGCTCAAAAGTAATCAACGTTTCGTTTTCAGAGTCTCTTTTGACAATCTCTTCGAGAGCTGTTTTCAGTCATTAACAGAGCTGTTCTGAAAGTGTCCAAGCGGCCTGTTCTGAGAGTGGACTGTTTTTGCATTCGTTCTCAAGTTCTATCAGTGTTGTTTTCTGCTTTTCTGGAGCACATTTTGACTTGTTGCTGAATGCTCCTATAATGTAACTCTAAATGACAATCAGAGCAACTTGAATTGCGTGTGTGCAGCCTTTTGCTCAAAAGTGATCAACGTTTCGTTTTCGGAGTCTCTTTTGACAATCTCTTCAAGAGCTGTTTTCAGTCATTAACAGAGCTGTTCTGAAAGTGTCCAAGCGGCCTGTTCTTAGAGTGGACTGTTTTTTGCATTCGTTCTCAAGTTATATCAAACTATCAAAGTGTTGTTTTCTGCCTTTCACGAGCACATTTTGACTTGTTGAATAATCCTATAATGTTACTCTAAATGACAATCAGAGCAACTTGAATTGCGTGTGTGCAGCCTTTTGCTCAAAAGTAATCAACGTTTCGTTTTCAGAGTCTCTTTTGACAATCTCTTCGAGAGCTGTTTTCAGTCATTAACAGAGCTGTTCTGAAAGTGTCCAAGCGGCCTGTTCTGAGAGTGGACTGTTTTTGCATTCGTTCTCAAGTTCTATCAGTGTTGTTTTCTGCTTTTCTGGAGCACATTTTGACTTGTTGCTGAATGCTCCTATAATGTAACTCTAAATGACAATCAGAGCAACTTGAATTGCGTGTGTGCAGCCTTTTGCTCAAAAGTGATCAACGTTTCGTTTTCGGAGTCTCTTTTGACAATCTCTTCGAGAGCTGTTTTCAGTCATTAACAGAGCTGTTCTGAAAGTGTCCAAGCGGCCTGTTCTTAGAGTGGACTGTTTTTTGCATTCGTTCTCAAGTTATATCAAACTATCAAAGTGTTGTTTTCTGCCTTTCACGAGCACATTTTGACTTGTTGTTGAATAATCCTATAATGTAACTCTAAATGACAATCAGAGCAACTTGAATTGCGTGTGTGCAGCCTTTTGCTCAAAAGTGATCAACGTTTCGTTTTCGGAGTCTCTTTTGACAATCTCTTCGAGAGCTGTTTTCAGTCATTAACAGAGCTGTTCTGAAAGTGTCCAAGCGGCCTGTTCTTAGAGTGGACTGTTTTTTGCATTCGTTCTCAAGTTATATCAAACTATCAAAGTGTTGTTTTCTGCCTTTCACGAGCACATTTTGACTTGTTGTTGAATAATCCTATAATGTAACTCTAAATGACAATCAGAGCAACTTGAATTGCGTGTGTGCAGCCTTTTGCTCAAAAGTGATCAACGTTTCGTTTTCGGAGTCTCTTTTGACAATCTCTTCGAGAGCTGTTTTCAGTCATTAACAGAGCTGTTCTGAAAGTGTCCAAGCGGCCTGTTCTGAGAGTGGACTGTTTTTTGCATTCGTTCTCAAGTTATATCAAACTATCAAAGTGTTATTTTCTGCCTTTCAAGAGCACATTTTGACTTGTTGTTGAATAATCCTATAATGTAACTCTAAATGACAATCAGAGCAACTTGAATTGCGTGTGTGCAGCCTTTTGCTCAAAAGTGATCAACGTTTCGTTTTCGGAGTCTCTTTTGACAATCTCTTCGAGAGCTGTTTTCAGTCATTAACAGAGCTGTTCTGAAAGTGTCCAAGCGGCCTGTTCTGAGAGTGGACTGTTTTTTGCATTCGTTCTCAAGTTATATCAAACTATCAAAGTGTTGTTTTCTGCCTTTCACGAGCACATTTTGACTTGTTGTTGAATAATCCTATAATGTAACTCTAAATGACAATCAGAGCAACTTGAATTGCGTGTGTGCAGCCTTTTGCTCAAAAGTGATCAACGTTTCGTTTTCGGAGTCTCTTTTGACAATCTCTTCGAGAGCTGTTTTCAGTCATTAACAGAGCTGTTCTGAAAGTGTCCAAGCGGCCTGTTCTTAGAGTGGACTGTTTTTTGCATTCGTTCTCAAGTTATATCAAACTATCAAAGTGTTGTTTTCTGCCTTTCACGAGCACATTTTGACTTGTTGTTGAATAATCCTATAATGTAACTCTAAATGACAATCAGAGCAACTTGAATTGCGTGTGTGCAGCCTTTTGCTCAAAAGTGATCAACGTTTCGTTTTCGGAGTCTCTTTTGACAATCTCTTCGAGAGCTGTTTTCAGTCATTAACAGAGCTGTTCTGAAAGTGTCCAAGCGGCCTGTTCTGAGAGTGGACTGTTTTTTGCATTCGTTCTCAAGTTATATCAAACTATCAAAGTGTTATTTTCTGCCTTTCAAGAGCACATTTTGACTTGTTGTTGAATAATCCTATAATGTAACTCTAAATGACAATCAGAGCAACTTGAATTGCGTGTGTGCAGCCTTTTGCTCAAAAGTGATCAACGTTTCGTTTTCGGAGTCTCTTTTGACAATCTCTTCGAGAGCTGTTTTCAGTCATTAACAGAGCTGTTCTGAAAGTGTCCAAGCGGCCTGTTCTGAGAGTGGACTGTTTTTTGCATTCGTTCTCAAGTTATATCAAACTATCAAAGTGTTGTTTTCTGCCTTTCACGAGCACATTTTGACTTGTTGTTGAATAATCCTATAATGTAACTCTAAATGACAATCAGAGCAACTTGAATTGCGTGTGTGCAGCCTTTTGCTCAAAAGTGATCAACGTTTCGTTTTCGGAGTCTCTTTTGACAATCTCTTCGAGAGCTGTTTTCAGTCATTAACAGAGCTGTTCTGAAAGTGTCCAAGCGGCCTGTTCTTAGAGTGGACTGTTTTTTGCATTCGTTCTCAAGTTATATCAAACTATCAAAGTGTTGTTTTCTGCCTTTCACGAGCACATTTTGACTTGTTGTTGAATAATCCTATAATGTAACTCTAAATGACAATCAGAGCAACTTGAATTGCGTGTGTGCAGCCTTTTGCTCAAAAGTGATCAACGTTTCGTTTTCGGAGTCTCTTTTGACAATCTCTTCGAGAGCTGTTTTCAGTCATTAACAGAGCTGTTCTGAAAGTGTCCAAGCGGCCTGTTCTTAGAGTGGACTGTTTTTTGCATTCGTTCTCAAGTTATATCTAATCAAACTATCAAAGTGTTGTTTTCTGCCTTTCACGAGCACATTTTGACTTGTTGTTGAATAATCCTATAATGTAACTCTAAATGACAATCAGAGCAACTTGAATTGCGTGTGTGCAGCCTTTTGCTCAAAAGTGATCAACGTTTCGTTTTCGGAGTCTCTTTTGACAATCTCTTCGAGAGCTGTTTTCAGTCATTAACAGAGCTGTTCTGAAAGTGTCCAAGCGGCCTATTCTTAGAGTGGACTGTTTTTTGCATTCGTTCTCAAGTTATATCAAACTATCAAAGTGTTGTTTTCTGCCTTTCACGAGCACATTTTGACTTGTTGTTGAATAATCCTATAATGTAACTCTAAATGACTATCAGAGCAACTTGAATTGCGTGTGTGCAGCCTTTTGCTCAAAAGTGATCAACGTTTCGTTTTCGGAGTCTCTTTTGACAATCTCTTCGAGAGCTGTTTTCAGTCATTAACAGAGCTGTTCTGAAAGTGTCCAAGCGGCCTATTCTTAGAGTGGACTGTTTTTTGCATTCGTTCTCAAGTTATATCAAACTATAAAAGTGTTGTTTTCTGCCTTTCACGAGCACATTTTGACTTGTTGTTGAATAATCCTATAATGTAACTCTAAATGACAATCAGAGCAACTTGAATTGCGTGTGTGCAGCCTTTTGCTCAAAAGTGATCAACGTTTCGTTTTCGGAGTCTCTTTTGACAATCTCTTCGAGAGCTGTTTTCAGTCATTAACAGAGCTGTTCTGAAAGTGTCCAAGCGGCCTGTTCTTAGAGTGGACTGTTTTTTGCATTCGTTCTCAAGTTATATCAAACTATCAAAGTGTTGTTTTCTGCCTTTCACGAGCACATTTTGACTTGTTGTTGAATAATCCTATAATGTAACTCTAAATGACAATCAGAGCAACTTGAATTGCGTGTGTGCAGCCTTTTGCTCAAAAGTGATCAACGTTTCGTTTTCGGAGTCTCTTTTGACAATCTCTTCGAGAGCTGTTTTCAGTCATTAACAGAGCTGTTCTGAAAGTGTCCAAGCGGCCTGTTCTGAGAGTGGACTGTTTTTTGCATTCGTTCTCAAGTTATATCAAACTATCAAAGTGTTGTTTTCTGCCTTTCACGAGCACATTTTGACTTGTTGTTGAATAATCCTATAATGTAACTCTAAATGACAATCAGAGCAACTTGAATTGCGTGTGTGCAGCCTTTTGCTCAAAAGTGATCAACGTTTCGTTTTCGGAGTCTCTTTTGACAATCTCTTCGAGAGCTGTTTTCAGTCATTAACAGAGCTGTTCTGAAAGTGTCCAAGCGGCCTGTTCTTAGAGTGGACTGTTTTTTGCATTCGTTCTCAAGTTATATCAAACTATCAAAGTGTTGTTTTCTGCCTTTCACGAGCACATTTTGACTTGTTGTTGAATAATCCTATAATGTAACTCTAAATGACAATCAGAGCAACTTGAATTGCGTGTGTGCAGCCTTTTGCTCAAAAGTGATCAACGTTTCGTTTTCAGAGTCTCTTTTGACAATCTCTTCGAGAGCTGTTTTCAGTCATTAACAGAGCTGTTCTGAAAGTGTCCAAGCGGCCTGTTCTTAGAGTGGACTGTTTTTTGCATTCGTTCTCAAGTTATATCAAACTATCAAAGTGTTGTTTTCTGCCTTTCACGAGCACATTTTGACTTGTTGTTGAATAATCCTATAATGTAACTCTAAATGACAATCAGAGCAACTTGAATTGCGTGTGTGCAGCCTTTTGCTCAAAAGTGATCAACGTTTCGTTTTCGGAGTCTCTTTTGACAATCTCTTCGAGAGCTGTTTTCAGTCATTAACAGAGCTGTTCTGAAAGTGTCCAAGCGGCCTGTTCTGAGAGTGGACTGTTTTTTGCATTCGTTCTCAAGTTATATCAAACTATCAAAGTGTTGTTTTCTGCCTTTCACGAGCACATTTTGACTTGTTGTTGAATAATCCTATAATGTTACTCTAAATGACAATCAGAGCAACTCGAATTGCGTGTGTGCAGCCTTTTGCTCAAAAGTAATCAACGTTTCGTTTTCAGAGTCTCTTTTGACAATCTCTTCGAGAGCTGTTTTCAGTCATTAACAGAGCTGTTCTGAAAGTGTCCAAGCGGCCTGTTCTGAGAGTGGACTGTTTTTGCATTCGTTCTCAAGTTCTATCAGTGTTGTTTTCTGCTTTTCTGGAGCACATTTTGACTTGTTGCTGAATGCTCCTATAATGTAACTCTAAATGACAATCAGAGCAACTTGAATTGCGTGTGTGCAGCCTTTTGCTCAAAAGTGATCAACGTTTCGTTTTCGGAGTCTCTTTTGACAATCTCTTCGAGAGCTGTTTTCAGTCATTAACAGAGCTGTTCTGAAAGTGTCCAAGCGGCCTGTTCTTAGAGTGGACTGTTTTTTGCATTCGTTCTCAAGTTATATCAAACTATCAAAGTGTTGTTTTCTGCCTTTCACGAGCACATTTTGACTTGTTGTTGAATAATCCTATAATGTTACTCTAAATGACAATCAGAGCAACTTGAATTGCGTGTGTGCAGCCTTTTGCTCAAAAGTGATCAACGTTTCGTTTTCGGAGTCTCTTTTGACAATCTCTTCGAGAGCTGTTTTCAGTCATTAACAGAGCTGTTCTGAAAGTGTCCAAGCGGCCTGTTCTGAGAGTGGACTGTTTTTTGCATTCGTTCTCAAGTTATATCAAACTATCAAAGTGTTGTTTTCTGCCTTTCACGAGCACATTTTGACTTGTTGTTGAATAATCCTATAATGTTACTCTAAATGACAATCAGAGCAACTTGAATTGCGTGTGTGCAGCCTTTTGCTCAAAAGTAATCAACGTTTCGTTTTCAGAGTCTCTTTTGACAATCTCTTCGAGAGCTGTTTTCAGTCATTAACAGAGCTGTTCTGAAAGTGTCCAAGCGGCCTGTTCTGAGAGTGGACTGTTTTTGCATTCGTTCTCAAGTTCTATCAGTGTTGTTTTCTGCTTTTCTGGAGCACATTTTGACTTGTTGCTGAATGCTCCTATAATGTAACTCTAAATGACAATCAGAGCAACTTGAATTGCGTGTGTGCAGCCTTTTGCTCAAAAGTGATCAACGTTTCGTTTTCGGAGTCTCTTTTGACAATCTCTTCGAGAGCTGTTTTCAGTCATTAACAGAGCTGTTCTGAAAGTGTCCAAGCGGCCTGTTCTTAGAGTGGACTGTTTTTTGCATTCGTTCTCAAGTTATATCAAACTATCAAAGTGTTGTTTTCTGCCTTTCACGAGCACATTTTGACTTGTTGTTGAATAATCCTATAATGTAACTCTAAATGACAATCAGAGCAACTTGAATTGCGTGTGTGCAGCCTTTTGCTCAAAAGTGATCAACGTTTCGTTTTCGGAGTCTCTTTTGACAATCTCTTCGAGAGCTGTTTTCAGTCATTAACAGAGCTGTTCTGAAAGTGTCCAAGCGGCCTGTTCTGAGAGTGGACTGTTTTTTGCATTCGTTCTCAAGTTATATCAAACTATCAAAGTTTTGTTTTCTGCCTTTCACGAGCACATTTTGACTTGTTGTTGAATAATCCTATAATGTAACTCTAAATGACAATCAGAGCAACTTGAATTGCGTGTGTGCAGCCTTTTGCTCAAAAGTGATCAACGTTTCGTTTTCGGAGTCTCTTTTGACAATCTCTTCGAGAGCTGTTTTCAGTCATTAACAGAGCTGTTCTGAAAGTGTCCAAGCGGCCTGTTCTTAGAGTGGACTGTTTTTTGCATTCGTTCTCAAGTTATATCAAACTATCAAAGTGTTGTTTTCTGCCTTTCACGAGCACATTTTGACTTGTTGTTGAATAATCCTATAATGTAACTCTAAATGACAATCAGAGCAACTTGAATTGCGTGTGTGCAGCCTTTTGCTCAAAAGTGATCAACGTTTCGTTTTCAGAGTCTCTTTTGACAATCTCTTCGAGAGCTGTTTTCAGTCATTAACAGAGCTGTTCTGAAAGTGTCCAAGCGGCCTGTTCTTAGAGTGGACTGTTTTTTGCATTCGTTCTCAAGTTATATCAAACTATCAAAGTGTTGTTTTCTGCCTTTCACGAGCACATTTTGACTTGTTGTTGAATAATCCTATAATGTTACTCTAAATGACAATCAGAGCAACTTGAATTGCGTGTGTGCAGCCTTTTGCTCAAAAGTAATCAACGTTTCGTTTTCAGAGTCTCTTTTGACAATCTCTTCGAGAGCTGTTTTCAGTCATTAACAGAGCTGTTCTGAAAGTGTCCAAGCAGCCTGTTCTGAGAGTGGACTGTTTTTGCATTCGTTCTCAAGTTCTATCAGTGTTGTTTTCTGCTTTTCTGGAGCACATTTTGACTTGTTGCTGAATGCTCCTATAATGTAACTCTAAATGACAATCAGAGCAACTTGAATTGCGTGTGTGCAGCCTTTTGCTCAAAAGTGATCAACGTTTCGTTTTCGGAGTCTCTTTTGACAATCTCTTCGAGAGCTGTTTTCAGTCATTAACAGAGCTGTTCTGAAAGTGTCCAAGCGGCCTGTTCTTAGAGTGGACTGTTTTTTGCATTCGTTCTCAAGTTATATCAAACTATCAAAGTGTTGTTTTCTGCCTTTCACGAACACATTTTGACTTGTTGTTGAATAATCCTATAATGTTACTCTAAATGACAATCAGAGCAACTTGAATTGCGTGTGTGCAGCCTTTTGCTCAAAAGTGATCAACGTTTCGTTTTCGGAGTCTCTTTTGACAATCTCTTCGAGAGCTGTTTTCAGTCATTAACAGAGCTGTTCTGAAAGTGTCCAAGCGGCCTGTTCTGAGAGTGGACTGTTTTTTGCATTCGTTCTCAAGTTATATCAAACTATCAAAGTGTTGTTTTCTGCCTTTCACGAGCACATTTTGACTTGTTGTTGAATAATCCTATAATGTTACTCTAAATGACAATCAGAGCAACTTGAATTGCGTGTGTGCAGCCTTTTGCTCAAAAGTAATCAACGTTTCGTTTTCAGAGTCTCTTTTGACAATCTCTTCGAGAGCTGTTTTCAGTCATTAACAGAGCTGTTCTGAAAGTGTCCAAGCGGCCTGTTCTGAGAGTGGACTGTTTTTGCATTCGTTCTCAAGTTCTATCAGTGTTGTTTTCTGCTTTTCTGGAGCACATTTTGACTTGTTGCTGAATGCTCCTATAATGTAACTCTAAATGACAATCAGAGCAACTTGAATTGCGTGTGTGCAGCCTTTTGCTCAAAAGTGATCAACGTTTCGTTTTCGGAGTCTCTTTTGACAATCTCTTCAAGAGCTGTTTTCAGTCATTAACAGAGCTGTTCTGAAAGTGTCCAAGCGGCCTGTTCTTAGAGTGGACTGTTTTTTGCATTCGTTCTCAAGTTATATCAAACTATCAAAGTGTTGTTTTCTGCCTTTCACGAGCACATTTTGACTTGTTGAATAATCCTATAATGTTACTCTAAATGACAATCAGAGCAACTTGAATTGCGTGTGTGCAGCCTTTTGCTCAAAAGTGATCAACGTTTCGTTTTCGGAGTCTCTTTTGACAATCTCTTCGAGAGCTGTTTTCAGTCATTAACAGAGCTGTTCTGAAAGTGTCCAAGCGGCCTGTTCTTAGAGTGGACTGTTTTTTGCATTCGTTCTCAAGTTATATCAAACTATCAAAGTGTTGTTTTCTGCCTTTCACGAGCACATTTTGACTTGTTGTTGAATAATCCTATAATGTTACTCTAAATGACAATCAGAGCAACTTGAATTGCGTGTGTGCAGCCTTTTGCTCAAAAGTGATCAACGTTTCGTTTTCGGAGTCTCTTTTGACAATCTCTTCGAGAGCTGTTTTCAGTCATTAACAGAGCTGTTCTGAAAGTGTCCAAGCGGCCTGTTCTGAGAGTGGACTGTTTTTTGCATTCGTTCTCAAGTTATATCAAACTATCAAAGTGTTGTTTTCTGCCTTTCACGAGCACATTTTGACTTGTTGTTGAATAATCCTATAATGTTACTCTAAATGACAATCAGAGCAACTTGAATTGCGTGTGTGCAGCCTTTTGCTCAAAAGTAATCAACGTTTCGTTTTCAGAGTCTCTTTTGACAATCTCTTCGAGAGCTGTTTTCAGTCATTAACAGAGCTGTTCTGAAAGTGTCCAAGCGGCCTGTTCTGAGAGTGGACTGTTTTTGCATTCGTTCTCAAGTTCTATCAGTGTTGTTTTCTGCTTTTCTGGAGCACATTTTGACTTGTTGCTGAATGCTCCTATAATGTAACTCTAAATGACAATCAGAGCAACTTGAATTGCGTGTGTGCAGCCTTTTGCTCAAAAGTGATCAACGTTTCGTTTTCGGAGTCTCTTTTGACAATCTCTTCGAGAGCTGTTTTCAGTCATTAACAGAGCTGTTCTGAAAGTGTCCAAGCGGCCTGTTCTTAGAGTGGACTGTTTTTTGCATTCGTTCTCAAGTTATATCAAACTATCAAAGTGTTGTTTTCTGCCTTTCACGAGCACATTTTGACTTGTTGTTGAATAATCCTATAATGTAACTCTAAATGACAATCAGAGCAACTTGAATTGCGTGTGTGCAGCCTTTTGCTCAAAAGTGATCAACGTTTCGTTTTCGGAGTCTCTTTTGACAATCTCTTCGAGAGCTGTTTTCAGTCATTAACAGAGCTGTTCTGAAAGTGTCCAAGCGGCCTGTTCTGAGAGTGGACTGTTTTTTGCATTCGTTCTCAAGTTATATCAAACTATCAAAGTGTTGTTTTCTGCCTTTCACGAGCACATTTTGACTTGTTGTTGAATAATCCTATAATGTAACTCTAAATGACAATCAGAGCAACTTGAATTGCGTGTGTGCAGCCTTTTGCTCAAAAGTGATCAACGTTTCGTTTTCGGAGTCTCTTTTGACAATCTCTTCGAGAGCTGTTTTCAGTCATTAACAGAGCTGTTCTGAAAGTGTCCAAGCGGCCTGTTCTTAGAGTGGACTGTTTTTTGCATTCGTTCTCAAGTTATATCAAACTATCAAAGTGTTGTTTTCTGCCTTTCACGAGCACATTTTGACTTGTTGTTGAATAATCCTATAATGTAACTCTAAATGACAATCAGAGCAACTTGAATTGCGTGTGTGCAGCCTTTTGCTCAAAAGTGATCAACGTTTCGTTTTCAGAGTCTCTTTTGACAATCTCTTCGAGAGCTGTTTTCAGTCATTAACAGAGCTGTTCTGAAAGTGTCCAAGCGGCCTGTTCTTAGAGTGGACTGTTTTTTGCATTCGTTCTCAAGTTATATCAAACTATCAAAGTGTTGTTTTCTGCCTTTCACGAGCACATTTTGACTTGTTGTTGAATAATCCTATAATGTTACTCTAAATGACAATCAGAGCAACTTGAATTGCGTGTGTGCAGCCTTTTGCTCAAAAGTAATCAACGTTTCGTTTTCAGAGTCTCTTTTGACAATCTCTTCGAGAGCTGTTTTCAGTCATTAACAGAGCTGTTCTGAAAGTGTCCAAGCAGCCTGTTCTGAGAGTGGACTGTTTTTGCATTCGTTCTCAAGTTCTATCAGTGTTGTTTTCTGCTTTTCTGGAGCACATTTTGACTTGTTGCTGAATGCTCCTATAATGTAACTCTAAATGACAATCAGAGCAACTTGAATTGCGTGTGTGCAGCCTTTTGCTCAAAAGTGATCAACGTTTCGTTTTCGGAGTCTCTTTTGACAATCTCTTCGAGAGCTGTTTTCAGTCATTAACAGAGCTGTTCTGAAAGTGTCCAAGCGGCCTGTTCTTAGAGTGGACTGTTTTTTGCATTCGTTCTCAAGTTATATCAAACTATCAAAGTGTTGTTTTCTGCCTTTCACGAACACATTTTGACTTGTTGTTGAATAATCCTATAATGTTACTCTAAATGACAATCAGAGCAACTTGAATTGCGTGTGTGCAGCCTTTTGCTCAAAAGTGATCAACGTTTCGTTTTCGGAGTCTCTTTTGACAATCTCTTCGAGAGCTGTTTTCAGTCATTAACAGAGCTGTTCTGAAAGTGTCCAAGCGGCCTGTTCTGAGAGTGGACTGTTTTTTGCATTCGTTCTCAAGTTATATCAAACTATCAAAGTGTTGTTTTCTGCCTTTCACGAGCACATTTTGACTTGTTGTTGAATAATCCTATAATGTTACTCTAAATGACAATCAGAGCAACTTGAATTGCGTGTGTGCAGCCTTTTGCTCAAAAGTAATCAACGTTTCGTTTTCAGAGTCTCTTTTGACAATCTCTTCGAGAGCTGTTTTCAGTCATTAACAGAGCTGTTCTGAAAGTGTCCAAGCGGCCTGTTCTGAGAGTGGACTGTTTTTGCATTCGTTCTCAAGTTCTATCAGTGTTGTTTTCTGCTTTTCTGGAGCACATTTTGACTTGTTGCTGAATGCTCCTATAATGTAACTCTAAATGACAATCAGAGCAACTTGAATTGCGTGTGTGCAGCCTTTTGCTCAAAAGTGATCAACGTTTCGTTTTCGGAGTCTCTTTTGACAATCTCTTCAAGAGCTGTTTTCAGTCATTAACAGAGCTGTTCTGAAAGTGTCCAAGCGGCCTGTTCTTAGAGTGGACTGTTTTTTGCATTCGTTCTCAAGTTATATCAAACTATCAAAGTGTTGTTTTCTGCCTTTCACGAGCACATTTTGACTTGTTGAATAATCCTATAATGTTACTCTAAATGACAATCAGAGCAACTTGAATTGCGTGTGTGCAGCCTTTTGCTCAAAAGTAATCAACGTTTCGTTTTCAGAGTCTCTTTTGACAATCTCTTCGAGAGCTGTTTTCAGTCATTAACAGAGCTGTTCTGAAAGTGTCCAAGCGGCCTGTTCTGAGAGTGGACTGTTTTTGCATTCGTTCTCAAGTTCTATCAGTGTTGTTTTCTGCTTTTCTGGAGCACATTTTGACTTGTTGCTGAATGCTCCTATAATGTAACTCTAAATGACAATCAGAGCAACTTGAATTGCGTGTGTGCAGCCTTTTGCTCAAAAGTGATCAACGTTTCGTTTTCGGAGTCTCTTTTGACAATCTCTTCGAGAGCTGTTTTCAGTCATTAACAGAGCTGTTCTGAAAGTGTCCAAGCGGCCTGTTCTTAGAGTGGACTGTTTTTTGCATTCGTTCTCAAGTTATATCAAACTATCAAAGTGTTGTTTTCTGCCTTTCACGAACACATTTTGACTTGTTGTTGAATAATCCTATAATGTTACTCTAAATGACAATCAGAGCAACTTGAATTGCGTGTGTGCAGCCTTTTGCTCAAAAGTGATCAACGTTTCGTTTTCGGAGTCTCTTTTGACAATCTCTTCGAGAGCTGTTTTCAGTCATTAACAGAGCTGTTCTGAAAGTGTCCAAGCGGCCTGTTCTGAGAGTGGACTGTTTTTTGCATTCGTTCTCAAGTTATATCAAACTATCAAAGTGTTGTTTTCTGCCTTTCACGAGCACATTTTGACTTGTTGTTGAATAATCCTATAATGTTACTCTAAATGACAATCAGAGCAACTTGAATTGCGTGTGTGCAGCCTTTTGCTCAAAAGTAATCAACGTTTCGTTTTCAGAGTCTCTTTTGACAATCTCTTCGAGAGCTGTTTTCAGTCATTAACAGAGCTGTTCTGAAAGTGTCCAAGCGGCCTGTTCTGAGAGTGGACTGTTTTTGCATTCGTTCTCAAGTTCTATCAGTGTTGTTTTCTGCTTTTCTGGAGCACATTTTGACTTGTTGCTGAATGCTCCTATAATGTAACTCTAAATGACAATCAGAGCAACTTGAATTGCGTGTGTGCAGCCTTTTGCTCAAAAGTGATCAACGTTTCGTTTTCGGAGTCTCTTTTGACAATCTCTTCAAGAGCTGTTTTCAGTCATTATCAGAGCTGTTCTGAAAGTGTCCAAGCGGCCTGTTCTTAGAGTGGACTGTTTTTTGCATTCGTTCTCAAGTTATATCAAACTATCAAAGTGTTGTTTTCTGCCTTTCACGAGCACATTTTGACTTGTTGAATAATCCTATAATGTTACTCTAAATGACAATCAGAGCAACTTGAATTGCGTGTGTGCAGCCTTTTGCTCAAAAGTAATCAACGTTTCGTTTTCAGAGTCTCTTTTGACAATCTCTTCGAGAGCTGTTTTCAGTCATTAACAGAGCTGTTCTGAAAGTGTCCAAGCGGCCTGTTCTGAGAGTGGACTGTTTTTGCATTCGTTCTCAAGTTCTATCAGTGTTGTTTTCTGCTTTTCTGGAGCACATTTTGACTTGTTGCTGAATGCTCCTATAATGTAACTCTAAATGACAATCAGAGCAACTTGAATTGCGTGTGTGCAGCCTTTTGCTCAAAAGTGATCAACGTTTCGTTTTCGGAGTCTCTTTTGACAATCTCTTCGAGAGCTGTTTTCAGTCATTAACAGAGCTGTTCTGAAAGTGTCCAAGCGGCCTGTTCTTAGAGTGGACTGTTTTTTGCATTCGTTCTCAAGTTATATCAAACTATCAAAGTGTTGTTTTCTGCCTTTCACGAGCACATTTTGACTTGTTGTTGAATAATCCTATAATGTAACTCTAAATGACAATCAGAGCAACTTGAATTGCGTGTGTGCAGCCTTTTGCTCAAAAGTGATCAACGTTTCGTTTTCGGAGTCTCTTTTGACAATCTCTTCGAGAGCTGTTTTCAGTCATTAACAGAGCTGTTCTGAAAGTGTCCAAGCGGCCTGTTCTGAGAGTGGACTGTTTTTGCATTCGTTCTCAAGTTCTATCAGTGTTGTTTTCTGCTTTTCTGGAGCACATTTTGACTTGTTGCTGAATGCTCCTATAATGTAACTCTAAATGACAATCAGAGCAACTTGAATTGCGTGTGTGCAGCCTTTTGCTCAAAAGTGATCAACGTTTCGTTTTCGGAGTCTCTTTTGACAATCTCTTCGAGAGCTGTTTTCAGTCATTAACAGAGCTGTTCTGAAAGTGTCCAAGCGGCCTGTTCTTAGAGTGGACTGTTTTTTGCATTCGTTCTCAAGTTATATCAAACTATCAAAGTGTTGTTTTCTGCCTTTCACGAGCACATTTTGACTTGTTGTTGAATAATCCTATAATGTTACTCTAAATGACAATCAGAGCAACTTGAATTGCGTGTGTGCAGCCTTTTGCTCAAAAGTAATCAACGTTTCGTTTTCAGAGTCTCTTTTGACAATCTCTTCGAGAGCTGTTTTCAGTCATTAACAGAGCTGTTCTGAAAGTGTCCAAGCGGCCTGTTCTGAGAGTGGACTGTTTTTGCATTCGTTCTCAAGTTCTATCAGTGTTGTTTTCTGCTTTTCTGGAGCACATTTTGACTTGTTGCTGAATGCTCCTATAATGTAACTCTAAATGACAATCAGAGCAACTTGAATTGCGTGTGTGCAGCCTTTTGCTCAAAAGTGATCAACGTTTCGTTTTCGGAGTCTCTTTTGACAATCTCTTCGAGAGCTGTTTTCAGTCATTAACAGAGCTGTTCTGAAAGTGTCCAAGCGGCCTGTTCTTAGAGTGGACTGTTTTTTGCATTCGTTCTCAAGTTATATCAAACTATCAAAGTGTTGTTTTCTGCCTTTCACGAGCACATTTTGACTTGTTGTTGAATAATCCTATAATGTAACTCTAAATGACAATCAGAGCAACTTGAATTGCGTGTGTGCAGCCTTTTGCTCAAAAGTGATCAACGTTTCGTTTTCGGAGTCTCTTTTGACAATCTCTTCGAGAGCTGTTTTCAGTCATTAACAGAGCTGTTCTGAAAGTGTCCAAGCGGCCTGTTCTGAGAGTGGACTGTTTTTTGCATTCGTTCTCAAGTTATATCAAACTATCAAAGTGTTATTTTCTGCCTTTCACGAGCACATTTTGACTTGTTGTTGAATAATCCTATAATGTAACTCTAAATGACAACCAGAGCAACTTGAATTGCGTGTGTGCAGCCTTTTGCTCAAAAGTGATCAACGTTTCGTTTTCAGAGTCTCTTTTGACAATCTCTTCGAGAGCTGTTTTCAGTCATTAACAGAGCTGTTCTGAAAGTGTCCAAGCGGCCTGTTCTTAGAGTGGACTGTTTTTTGCATTCGTTCTCAAGTTATATCAAACTATCAAAGTGTTGTTTTCTGCCTTTCACGAGCACATTTGGACTTGTTGTTGAATAATCCTATAATGTTACTCTAAATGACAATCAGAGCAACTTGAATTGCGTGTGTGCAGCCTTTTGCTCAAAAGTAATCAACGTTTCGTTTTCAGAGTCTCTTTTGACAATCTCTTCGAGAGCTGTTTTCAGTCATTAACAGAGCTGTTCTGAAAGTGTCCAAGCGGCCTGTTCTTAGAGTGGACTGTTTTTTGCATTCGTTCTCAAGTTATATCAAACTATCAAAGTGTTGTTTTCTGCCTTTCACGAGCACATTTTGACTTGTTGTTGAATAATCCTATAATGTTACTCTAAATAACAATCAGAGCAACTTGAATTGCGTGTGTGCAGCCTTTTGCTCAAAAGTAATCAACGTTTCGTTTTCAGAGTCTCTTTTGACAATCTCTTCGAGAGCTGTTTTCAGTCATTAACAGAGCTGTTCTGAAAGTGTCCAAGCGGCCTGTTCTGAGAGTGGACTGTTTTTGCATTCGTTCTCAAGTTCTATCAGTGTTGTTTTCTGCTTTTCTGGAGCACATTTTGACTTGTTGCTGAATGCTCCTATAATGTAACTCTAAATGACAATCAGAGCAACTTGAATTGCGTGTGTGCAGCCTTTTGCTCAAAAGTGATCAACGTTTCGTTTTCGGAGTCTCTTTTGACAATCTCTTCGAGAGCTGTTTTCAGTCATTAACAGAGCTGTTCTGAAAGTGTCCAAGCGGCCTGTTCTTAGAGTGGACTGTTTTTTGCATTCGTTCTCAAGTTATATCAAACTATCAAAGTGTTGTTTTCTGCCTTTCACGAGCACATTTTGACTTGTTGTTGAATAATCCTATAATGTAACTCTAAATGACAATCAGAGCAACTTGAATTGCGTGTGTGCAGCCTTTTGCTCAAAAGTGATCAACGTTTCGTTTTCGGAGTCTCTTTTGACAATCTCTTCGAGAGCTGTTTTCAGTCATTAACAGAGCTGTTCTGAAAGTGTCCAAGCGGCCTGTTCTTAGAGTGGACTGTTTTTTGCATTCGTTCTCAAGTTATATCAAACTATCAAAGTGTTGTTTTCTGCCTTTCACGAGCACATTTTGACTTGTTGTTGAATAATCCTATAATGTAACTCTAAATGACAATCAGAGCAACTTGAATTGCGTGTGTGCAGCCTTTTGCTCAAAAGTGATCAACGTTTCGTTTTCGGAGTCTCTTTTGACAATCTCTTCGAGAGCTGTTTTCAGTCATTAACAGAGCTGTTCTGAAAGTGTCCAAGCGGCCTGTTCTGAGAGTGGACTGTTTTTTGCATTCGTTCTCAAGTTATATCAAACTATCAAAGTGTTGTTTTCTGCCTTTCACGAGCACATTTTGACTTGTTGTTGAATAATCCTATAATGTAACTCTAAATGACAATCAGAGCAACTTGAATTGCGTGTGTGCAGCCTTTTGCTCAAAAGTGATCAACGTTTCGTTTTCGGAGTCTCTTTTGACAATCTCTTCGAGAGCTGTTTTCAGTCATTAACAGAGCTGTTCTGAAAGTGTCCAAGCGGCCTGTTCTGAGAGTGGACTGTTTTTTGCATTCGTTCTCAAGTTATATCAAACTATCAAAGTGTTGTTTTCTGCCTTTCACGAGCACATTTTGACTTGTTGTTGAATAATCCTATAATGTAACTCTAAATGACAATCAGAGCAACTTGAATTGCGTGTGTGCAGCCTTTTGCTCAAAAGTGATCAACGTTTCGTTTTCGGAGTCTCTTTTGACAATTTCTTCGAGAGCTGTTTTCAGTCATTAACAGAGCTGTTCTGAAAGTGTCCAAGCGGCCTGTTCTGAGAGTGGACTGTTTTTTGCATTCGTTCTCAAGTTATATCAAACTATCAAAGTGTTGTTTTCTGCCTTTCACGAGCACATTTTGACTTGTTGTTGAATAATCCTATAATGTAACTCTAAATGACAATCAGAGCAACTTGAATTGCGTGTGTGCAGCCTTTTGCTCAAAAGTGATCAACGTTTCGTTTTCGGAGTCTCTTTTGACAATCTCTTCGAGAGCTGTTTTCAGTCATTAACAGAGCTGTTCTGAAAGTGTCCAAGCGGCCTGTTCTTAGAGTGGACTGTTTTTTGCATTCGTTCTCAAGTTATATCAAACTATCAAAGTGTTGTTTTCTGCCTTTCACGAGCACATTTTGACTTGTTGTTGAATAATCCTATAATGTAACTCTAAATGACAATCAGAGCAACTTGAATTGCGTGTGTGCAGCCTTTTGCTCAAAAGTGATCAACGTTTCGTTTTCAGAGTCTCTTTTGACAATCTCTTCGAGAGCTGTTTTCAGTCATTAACAGAGCTGTTCTGAAAGTGTCCAAGCGGCCTGTTCTTAGAGTGGACTGTTTTTTGCATTCGTTCTCAAGTTATATCAAACTATCAAAGTGTTGTTTTCTGCCTTTCACGAGCACATTTTGACTTGTTGTTGAATAATCCTATAATGTAACTCTAAATGACAATCAGAGCAACTTGAATTGCGTGTGTGCAGCCTTTTGCTCAAAAGTGATCAACGTTTCGTTTTCGGAGTCTCTTTTGACAATCTCTTCGAGAGCTGTTTTCAGTCATTAACAGAGCTGTTCTGAAAGTGTCCAAGCGGCCTGTTCTGAGAGTGGACTGTTTTTTGCATTCGTTCTCAAGTTATATCAAACTATCAAAGTGTTGTTTTCTGCCTTTCACGAGCACATTTTGACTTGTTGTTGAATAATCCTATAATGTTACTCTAAATGACAATCAGAGCAACTTGAATTGCGTGTGTGCAGCCTTTTGCTCAAAAGTAATCAACGTTTCGTTTTCAGAGTCTCTTTTGACAATCTCTTCGAGAGCTGTTTTCAGTCATTAACAGAGCTGTTCTGAAAGTGTCCAAGCGGCCTGTTCTTAGAGTGGACTGTTTTTTGCATTCGTTCTCAAGTTATATCAAACTATCAAAGTGTTGTTTTCTGCCTTTCACGAGCACATTTTGACTTGTTGTTGAATAATCCTATAATGTTACTCTAAATGACAATCAGAGCAACTTGAATTGCGTGTGTGCAGCCTTTTGCTCAAAAGTAATCAACGTTTCGTTTTCAGAGTCTCTTTTGACAATCTCTTCGAGAGCTGTTTTCAGTCATTAACAGAGCTGTTCTGAAAGTGTCCAAGCGGCCTGTTCTGAGAGTGGACTGTTTTTGCATTCGTTCTCAAGTTCTATCAGTGTTGTTTTCTGCTTTTCTGGAGCACATTTTGACTTGTTGCTGAATGCTCCTATAATGTAACTCTAAATGACAATCAGAGCAACTTGAATTGCGTGTGTGCAGCCTTTTGCTCAAAAGTGATCAACGTTTCGTTTTCGGAGTCTCTTTTGACAATCTCTTCGAGAGCTGTTTTCAGTCATTAACAGAGCTGTTCTGAAAGTGTCCAAGCGGCCTGTTCTTAGAGTGGACTGTTTTTTGCATTCGTTCTCAAGTTATATCAAACTATCAAAGTGTTGTTTTCTGCCTTTCACGAGCACATTTTGACTTGTTGTTGAATAATCCTATAATGTAACTCTAAATGACAATCAGAGCAACTTGAATTGCGTGTGTGCAGCCTTTTGCTCAAAAGTGATCAACGTTTCGTTTTCAGAGTCTCTTTTGACAATCTCTTCGAGAGCTGTTTTCAGTCATTAACAGAGCTGTTCTG
This sequence comes from Nansenia antarctica, assembly GCF_963989245.1. Lineage (NCBI taxonomy): Eukaryota > Metazoa > Chordata > Actinopteri > Argentiniformes > Microstomatidae > Nansenia > Nansenia antarctica. The sequence goes on along the minus strand of NW_027662481.1, from coordinate 9,423 downwards.
AAAGTGTCCAAGCGGCCTGTTCTTAGAGTGGACTGTTTTTTGCATTCGTTCTCAAGTTATATCAAACTATCAAAGTGTTGTTTTCTGCCTTTCACGAGCACATTTTGACTTGTTGTTGAATAATCCTATAATGTAACTCTAAATGACAATCAGAGCAACTTGAATTGCGTGTGTGCAGCCTTTTGCTCAAAAGTGATCAACGTTTCGTTTTCGGAGTCTCTTTTGACAATCTCTTCGAGAGCTGTTTTCAGTCATTAACAGAGCTGTTCTGAAAGTGTCCAAGCGGCCTGTTCTGAGAGTGGACTGTTTTTTGCATTCGTTCTCAAGTTATATCAAACTATCAAAGTGTTGTTTTCTGCCTTTCACGAGCACATTTTGACTTGTTGTTGAATAATCCTATAATGTTACTCTAAATGACAATCAGAGCAACTTGAATTGCGTGTGTGCAGCCTTTTGCTCAAAAGTAATCAACGTTTCGTTTTCAGAGTCTCTTTTGACAATCTCTTCGAGAGCTGTTTTCAGTCATTAACAGAGCTGTTCTGAAAGTGTCCAAGCGGCCTGTTCTTAGAGTGGACTGTTTTTTGCATTCGTTCTCAAGTTATATCAAACTATCAAAGTGTTGTTTTCTGCCTTTCACGAGCACATTTTGACTTGTTGTTGAATAATCCTATAATGTTACTCTAAATGACAATCAGAGCAACTTGAATTGCGTGTGTGCAGCCTTTTGCTCAAAAGTAATCAACGTTTCGTTTTCAGAGTCTCTTTTGACAATCTCTTCGAGAGCTGTTTTCAGTCATTAACAGAGCTGTTCTGAAAGTGTCCAAGCGGCCTGTTCTGAGAGTGGACTGTTTTTGCATTCGTTCTCAAGTTCTATCAGTGTTGTTTTCTGCTTTTCTGGAGCACATTTTGACTTGTTGCTGAATGCTCCTATAATGTAACTCTAAATGACAATCAGAGCAACTTGAATTGCGTGTGTGCAGCCTTTTGCTCAAAAGTGATCAACGTTTCGTTTTCGGAGTCTCTTTTGACAATCTCTTCGAGAGCTGTTTTCAGTCATTAACAGAGCTGTTCTGAAAGTGTCCAAGCGGCCTGTTCTTAGAGTGGACTGTTTTTTGCATTCGTTCTCAAGTTATATCAAACTATCAAAGTGTTGTTTTCTGCCTTTCACGAGCACATTTTGACTTGTTGTTGAATAATCCTATAATGTAACTCTAAATGACAATCAGAGCAACTTGAATTGCGTGTGTGCAGCCTTTTGCTCAAAAGTGATCAACGTTTCGTTTTCGGAGTCTCTTTTGACAATCTCTTCGAGAGCTGTTTTCAGTCATTAACAGAGCTGTTCTGAAAGTGTCCAAGCGGCCTGTTCTGAGAGTGGACTGTTTTTTGCATTCGTTCTCAAGTTATATCAAACTATCAAAGTGTTGTTTTCTGCCTTTCACGAGCACATTTTGACTTGTTGTTGAATAATCCTATAATGTAACTCTAAATGACAATCAGAGCAACTTGAATTGCGTGTGTGCAGCCTTTTGCTCAAAAGTGATCAACGTTTCGTTTTCGGAGTCTCTTTTGACAATCTCTTCGAGAGCTGTTTTCAGTCATTAACAGAGCTGTTCTGAAAGTGTCCAAGCGGCCTGTTCTGAGAGTGGACTGTTTTTTGCATTCGTTCTCAAGTTATATCAAACTATCAAAGTGTTGTTTTCTGCCTTTCACGAGCACATTTTGACTTGTTGTTGAATAATCCTATAATGTAACTCTAAATGACAATCAGAGCAACTTGAATTGCGTGTGTGCAGCCTTTTGCTCAAAAGTGATCAACGTTTCGTTTTCGGAGTCTCTTTTGACAATTTCTTCGAGAGCTGTTTTCAGTCATTAACAGAGCTGTTCTGAAAGTGTCCAAGCGGCCTGTTCTGAGAGTGGACTGTTTTTTGCATTCGTTCTCAAGTTATATCAAACTATCAAAGTGTTGTTTTCTGCCTTTCACGAGCACATTTTGACTTGTTGTTGAATAATCCTATAATGTAACTCTAAATGACAATCAGAGCAACTTGAATTGCGTGTGTGCAGCCTTTTGCTCAAAAGTGATCAACGTTTCGTTTTCGGAGTCTCTTTTGACAATCTCTTCGAGAGCTGTTTTCAGTCATTAACAGAGCTGTTCTGAAAGTGTCCAAGCGGCCTGTTCTTAGAGTGGACTGTTTTTTGCATTCGTTCTCAAGTTATATCAAACTATCAAAGTGTTGTTTTCTGCCTTTCACGAGCACATTTTGACTTGTTGTTGAATAATCCTATAATGTAACTCTAAATGACAATCAGAGCAACTTGAATTGCGTGTGTGCAGCCTTTTGCTCAAAAGTGATCAACGTTTCGTTTTCAGAGTCTCTTTTGACAATCTCTTCGAGAGCTGTTTTCAGTCATTAACAGAGCTGTTCTGAAAGTGTCCAAGCGGCCTGTTCTTAGAGTGGACTGTTTTTTGCATTCGTTCTCAAGTTATATCAAACTATCAAAGTGTTGTTTTCTGCCTTTCACGAGCACATTTTGACTTGTTGTTGAATAATCCTATAATGTAACTCTAAATGACAATCAGAGCAACTTGAATTGCGTGTGTGCAGCCTTTTGCTCAAAAGTGATCAACGTTTCGTTTTCGGAGTCTCTTTTGACAATCTCTTCGAGAGCTGTTTTCAGTCATTAACAGAGCTGTTCTGAAAGTGTCCAAGCGGCCTGTTCTGAGAGTGGACTGTTTTTTGCATTCGTTCTCAAGTTATATCAAACTATCAAAGTGTTGTTTTCTGCCTTTCACGAGCACATTTTGACTTGTTGTTGAATAATCCTATAATGTTACTCTAAATGACAATCAGAGCAACTTGAATTGCGTGTGTGCAGCCTTTTGCTCAAAAGTAATCAACGTTTCGTTTTCAGAGTCTCTTTTGACAATCTCTTCGAGAGCTGTTTTCAGTCATTAACAGAGCTGTTCTGAAAGTGTCCAAGCGGCCTGTTCTTAGAGTGGACTGTTTTTTGCATTCGTTCTCAAGTTATATCAAACTATCAAAGTGTTGTTTTCTGCCTTTCACGAGCACATTTTGACTTGTTGTTGAATAATCCTATAATGTTACTCTAAATGACAATCAGAGCAACTTGAATTGCGTGTGTGCAGCCTTTTGCTCAAAAGTAATCAACGTTTCGTTTTCAGAGTCTCTTTTGACAATCTCTTCGAGAGCTGTTTTCAGTCATTAACAGAGCTGTTCTGAAAGTGTCCAAGCGGCCTGTTCTGAGAGTGGACTGTTTTTGCATTCGTTCTCAAGTTCTATCAGTGTTGTTTTCTGCTTTTCTGGAGCACATTTTGACTTGTTGCTGAATGCTCCTATAATGTAACTCTAAATGACAATCAGAGCAACTTGAATTGCGTGTGTGCAGCCTTTTGCTCAAAAGTGATCAACGTTTCGTTTTCGGAGTCTCTTTTGACAATCTCTTCGAGAGCTGTTTTCAGTCATTAACAGAGCTGTTCTGAAAGTGTCCAAGCGGCCTGTTCTTAGAGTGGACTGTTTTTTGCATTCGTTCTCAAGTTATATCAAACTATCAAAGTGTTGTTTTCTGCCTTTCACGAGCACATTTTGACTTGTTGTTGAATAATCCTATAATGTAACTCTAAATGACAATCAGAGCAACTTGAATTGCGTGTGTGCAGCCTTTTGCTCAAAAGTGATCAACGTTTCGTTTTCAGAGTCTCTTTTGACAATCTCTTCGAGAGCTGTTTTCAGTCATTAACAGAGCTGTTCTGAAAGTGTCCAAGCGGCCTGTTCTTAGAGTGGACTGTTTTTTGCATTCGTTCTCAAGTTATATCAAACTATCAAAGTGTTGTTTTCTGCCTTTCACGAGCACATTTTGACTTGTTGTTGAATAATCCTATAATGTAACTCTAAATGACAATCAGAGCAACTTGAATTGCGTGTGTGCAGCCTTTTGCTCAAAAGTGATCAACGTTTCGTTTTCGGAGTCTCTTTTGACAATCTCTTCGAGAGCTGTTTTCAGTCATTAACAGAGCTGTTCTGAAAGTGTCCAAGCGGCCTGTTCTGAGAGTGGACTGTTTTTTGCATTCGTTCTCAAGTTATATCAAACTATCAAAGTGTTGTTTTCTGCCTTTCACGAGCACATTTTGACTTGTTGTTGAATAATCCTATAATGTTACTCTAAATGACAATCAGAGCAACTTGAATTGCGTGTGTGCAGCCTTTTGCTCAAAAGTAATCAACGTTTCGTTTTCAGAGTCTCTTTTGACAATCTCTTCGAGAGCTGTTTTCAGTCATTAACAGAGCTGTTCTGAAAGTGTCCAAGCGGCCTGTTCTTAGAGTGGACTGTTTTTTGCATTCGTTCTCAAGTTATATCAAACTATCAAAGTGTTGTTTTCTGCCTTTCACGAGCACATTTTGACTTGTTGTTGAATAATCCTATAATGTTACTCTAAATGACAATCAGAGCAACTTGAATTGCGTGTGTGCAGCCTTTTGCTCAAAAGTAATCAACGTTTCGTTTTCAGAGTCTCTTTTGACAATCTCTTCGAGAGCTGTTTTCAGTCATTAACAGAGCTGTTCTGAAAGTGTCCAAGCGGCCTGTTCTGAGAGTGGACTGTTTTTGCATTCGTTCTCAAGTTCTATCAGTGTTGTTTTCTGCTTTTCTGGAGCACATTTTGACTTGTTGTTGAATGCTCCTATAATGTAACTCTAAATGACAATCAGAGCAACTTGAATTGCGTGTGTGCAGCCTTTTGCTCAAAAGTGATCAACGTTTCGTTTTCGGAGTCTCTTTTGACAATCTCTTCGAGAGCTGTTTTCAGTCATTAACAGAGCTGTTCTGAAAGTGTCCAAGCGGCCTGTTCTTAGAGTGGACTGTTTTTTGCATTCGTTCTCAAGTTATATCAAACTATCAAAGTGTTGTTTTCTGCCTTTCACGAGCACATTTTGACTTGTTGTTGAATAATCCTATAATGTAACTCTAAATGACAATCAGAGCAACTTGAATTGTGTGTGTGCAGCCTTTTGCTCAAAAGTGATCAACGTTTCGTTTTCGGAGTCTCTTTTGACAATCTCTTCGAGAGCTGTTTTCAGTCATTAACAGAGCTGTTCTGAAAGTGTCCAAGCGGCCTGTTCTTAGAGTGGACTGTTTTTTGCATTCGTTCTCAAGTTATATCAAACTATCAAAGTGTTGTTTTCTGCCTTTCACGAGCACATTTTGACTTGTTGTTGAATAATCCTATAATGTAACTCTAAATGACAATCAGAGCAACTTGAATTGCGTGTGTGCAGCCTTTTGCTCAAAAGTGATCAACGTTTCGTTTTCGGAGTCTCTTTTGACAATCTCTTCGAGAGCTGTTTTCAGTCATTAACAGAGCTGTTCTGAAAGTGTCCAAGCGGCCTGTTCTGAGAGTGGACTGTTTTTTGCATTCGTTCTCAAGTTATATCAAACTATCAAAGTGTTGTTTTCTGCCTTTCACGAGCACATTTTGACTTGTTGTTGAATAATCCTATAATGTTACTCTAAATGACAATCAGAGCAACTTGAATTGCGTGTGTGCAGCCTTTTGCTCAAAAGTAATCAACGTTTCGTTTTCAGAGTCTCTTTTGACAATCTCTTCGAGAGCTGTTTTCAGTCATTAACAGAGCTGTTCTGAAAGTGTCCAAGCGGCCTGTTCTTAGAGTGGACTGTTTTTTGCATTCGTTCTCAAGTTATATCAAACTATCAAAGTGTTGTTTTCTGCCTTTCACGAGCACATTTTGACTTGTTGTTGAATAATCCTATAATGTTACTCTAAATGACAATCAGAGCAACTTGAATTGCGTGTGTGCAGCCTTTTGCTCAAAAGTAATCAACGTTTCGTTTTCAGAGTCTCTTTTGACAATCTCTTCGAGAGCTGTTTTCAGTCATTAACAGAGCTGTTCTGAAAGTGTCCAAGCGGCCTGTTCTGAGAGTGGACTGTTTTTGCATTCGTTCTCAAGTTCTATCAGTGTTGTTTTCTGCTTTTCTGGAGCACATTTTGACTTGTTGCTGAATGCTCCTATAATGTAACTCTAAATGACAATCAGAGCAACTTGAATTGCGTGTGTGCAGCCTTTTGCTCAAAAGTGATCAACGTTTCGTTTTCGGAGTCTCTTTTGACAATCTCTTCGAGAGCTGTTTTCAGTCATTAACAGAGCTGTTCTGAAAGTGTCCAAGCGGCCTGTTCTTAGAGTGGACTGTTTTTTGCATTCGTTCTCAAGTTATATCAAACTATCAAAGTGTTGTTTTCTGCCTTTCACGAGCACATTTTGACTTGTTGTTGAATAATCCTATAATGTAACTCTAAATGACAATCAGAGCAACTTGAATTGCGTGTGTGCAGCCTTTTGCTCAAAAGTGATCAACGTTTCGTTTTCGGAGTCTCTTTTGACAATCTCTTCGAGAGCTGTTTTCAGTCATTAACAGAGCTGTTCTGAAAGTGTCCAAGCGGCCTGTTCTTAGAGTGGACTGTTTTTTGCATTCGTTCTCAAGTTATATCAAACTATCAAAGTGTTGTTTTCTGCCTTTCACGAGCACATTTGGACTTGTTGTTGAATAATCCTATAATGTAACTCTAAATGACAATCAGAGCAACTTGAATTGCGTGTGTGCAGCCTTTTGCTCAAAAGTGATCAACGTTTCGTTTTCTGAGTCTCTTTTGACAATCTCTTCGAGAGCTGTTTTCAGTCATTAACAGAGCTGTTCTGAAAGTGTCCAAGCGGCCTGTTCTGAGAGTGGACTGTTTTTTGCATTCGTTCTCAAGTTATATCAAACTATCAAAGTGTTGTTTTCTGCCTTTCACGAGCACATTTTGACTTGTTGTTGAATAATCCTATAATGTAACTCTAAATGACAATCAGAGCAACTTGAATTGCGTGTGTGCAGCCTTTTGCTCAAAAGTGATCAACGTTTCGTTTTCAGAGTCTCTTTTGACAATCTCTTCGAGAGCTGTTTTCAGTCATTAACAGAGCTGTTCTGAAAGTGTCCAAGCGGCCTGTTCTTAGAGTGGACTGTTTTTTGCATTCGTTCTCAAGTTATATCAAACTATCAAAGTGTTGTTTTCTGCCTTTCACGAGCACATTTTGACTTGTTGTTGAATAATCCTATAATGTAACTCTAAATGACAATCAGAGCAACTTGAATTGCGTGTGTGCAGCCTTTTGCTCAAAAGTGATCAACGTTTCGTTTTCGGAGTCTCTTTTGACAATCTCTTCGAGAGCTGTTTTCAGTCATTAACAGAGCTGTTCTGAAAGTGTCCAAGCGGCCTGTTCTGAGAGTGGACTGTTTTTTGCATTCGTTCTCAAGTTATATCAAACTATCAAAGTGTTGTTTTCTGCCTTTCACGAGCACATTTTGACTTGTTGTTGAATAATCCTATAATGTAACTCTAAATGACAATCAGAGCAACTTGAATTGCGTGTGTGCAGCCTTTTGCTCAAAAGTGATCAACGTTTCGTTTTCGGAGTCTCTTTTGACAATTTCTTCGAGAGCTGTTTTCAGTCATTAACAGAGCTGTTCTGAAAGTGTCCAAGCGGCCTGTTCTGAGAGTGGACTGTTTTTTGCATTCGTTCTCAAGTTATATCAAACTATCAAAGTGTTGTTTTCTGCCTTTCACGAGCACATTTTGACTTGTTGTTGAATAATCCTATAATGTAACTCTAAATGACAATCAGAGCAACTTGAATTGCGTGTGTGCAGCCTTTTGCTCAAAAGTGATCAACGTTTCGTTTTCGGAGTCTCTTTTGACAATCTCTTCGAGAGCTGTTTTCAGTCATTAACAGAGCTGTTCTGAAAGTGTCCAAGCGGCCTGTTCTTAGAGTGGACTGTTTTTTGCATTCGTTCTCAAGTTATATCAAACTATCAAAGTGTTGTTTTCTGCCTTTCACGAGCACATTTTGACTTGTTGTTGAATAATCCTATAATGTAACTCTAAATGACAATCAGAGCAACTTGAATTGCGTGTGTGCAGCCTTTTGCTCAAAAGTGATCAACGTTTCGTTTTCGGAGTCTCTTTTGACAATCTCTTCGAGAGCTGTTTTCAGTCATTAACAGAGCTGTTCTGAAAGTGTCCAAGCGGCCTGTTCTTAGAGTGGACTGTTTTTTGCATTCGTTCTCAAGTTATATCAAACTATCAAAGTGTTGTTTTCTGCCTTTCACGAGCACATTTTGACTTGTTGTTGAATAATCCTATAATGTAACTCTAAATGACAATCAGAGCAACTTGAATTGCGTGTGTGCAGCCTTTTGCTCAAAAGTGATCAACGTTTCGTTTTCGGAGTCTCTTTTGACAATCTCTTCGAGAGCTGTTTTCAGTCATTAACAGAGCTGTTCTGAAAGTGTCCAAGCGGCCTGTTCTTAGAGTGGACTGTTTTTTGCATTCGTTCTCAAGTTATATCAAACTATCAAAGTGTTGTTTTCTGCCTTTCACGAGCACATTTTGACTTGTTGTTGAATAATCCTATAATGTAACTCTAAATGACAATCAGAGCAACTTGAATTGCGTGTGTGCAGCCTTTTGCTCAAAAGTGATCAACGTTTCGTTTTCGGAGTCTCTTTTGACAATCTCTTCGAGAGCTGTTTTCAGTCATTAACAGAGCTGTTCTGAAAGTGTCCAAGCGGCCTGTTCTTAGAGTGGACTGTTTTTTGCATTCGTTCTCAAGTTATATCAAACTATCAAAGTGTTGTTTTCTGCCTTTCACGAGCACATTTTGACTTGTTGTTGAATAATCCTATAATGTAACTCTAAATGACAATCAGAGCAACTTGAATTGCGTGTGTGCAGCCTTTTGCTCAAAAGTGATCAACGTTTCGTTTTCGGAGTCTCTTTTGACAATCTCTTCGAGAGCTGTTTTCAGTCATTAACAGAGCTGTTCTGAAAGTGTCCAAGCGGCCTGTTCTGAGAGTGGACTGTTTTTTGCATTCGTTCTCAAGTTATATCAAACTATCAAAGTGTTGTTTTCTGCCTTTCACGAGCACATTTTGACTTGTTGTTGAATAATCCTATAATGTACTCTAAATGACAATCAGAGCAACTTGAATTGCGTGTGTGCAGCCTTTTGCTCAAAAGTAATCAACGTTTCGTTTTCAGAGTCTCTTTTGACAATCTCTTCGAGAGCTGTTTTCAGTCATTAACAGAGCTGTTCTGAAAGTGTCCAAGCGGCCTGTTCTGAGAGTGGACTGTTTTTGCATTCGTTCTCAAGTTCTACACTATCAGTGTTGTTTTCTGCTTTCTGGAGCACATTTTGACTTGTTGCTGAATGCTGCTATAATGTAACTCTAAATGACAATCAGAGCAACTTGAATTGCGTGTGTGCAGCCTTTTGCTCAAAAGTAATCAACGTTTCGTTTTCAGAGTCTCTTTGACAATCTCTTCGAGAGCTGTTTTCAGTCATTAACAGA
>NW_027662482.1:22500-35515 GCF_963989245.1 Nansenia antarctica | reverse complement strand
AGAGAGAGAGAAAGAGAGAGACAGAGAGAGAGAGAGAGACAGACAGAGAGAGAGAAAGAGAGAGAGAAAGAGAGAGAGAGAGAGTCAGACATCGAGCGAGCTCCACACCAGGAGGAAAAGCAACATTGACAATGACACCAAACATGCTTTTAAATCACCCCTGAGCAGATCAGTAAATCAATATCAATTAGGCTGCGGAAGGAGCCCAAACGGACAACTGGCTTTGTTTTAACTAATGAAGTCTGCAGAGAATCCAATCGCCGCGACCGCCTCTAACCCACCCAGCTGTTACCGTGGCAACCTGTATAACAACTGGTTAGAGGGAGGCAGGCGCGCGCACACACGCACACGCACGCACGCACACGCACACGCTGTATATGTAGACACATGTCATATGGAGTTTCTCGAGAGAAAATGTCTGCTTCAAACTCATAACTGAGTTGGAATTATTTCTCCCTGCATCATTAATCAGCAGATGCATTCAGACTGAACATGCCATTTAAATGAGAAAACACATGTCACAATGATGGGAATGACATGGTAATCTGGTAATCTCTCTTGCGCACACACACACACACACACACACACACACAGGCGCGCGCGCACAGACGCACATGCACACACACGTACATGTACTGTAGACACACACATGCAAGCACATACACGTGCATGCACACACGCACACACACACACACACACACGCACACGCACACGCACACGCCTAAAGATTGCTGCCTAGAGCGACCATATCATTTTAAACATCCATCAGCTCAGCAGATATCATATTAGCTCCTCATCTGCATAATGCGCCGTCTGAATGACAAACGACTGAGAGAGAGAGAGAGAGAGACCACCCCACGCCGCTCCCCCTCGCCCCACCCTCCCTCACCTCTACGCCCTCCTCTACCCTCTCTCTCATGTCCTCTCCACCTCCTTATCTCTCCTCTCTCTCCTCCACCGCTCCCTTCCTCCCCCTCTCCTCCTCTCCCCTTCCCCCTCTTGTCCTACCCCTCTCTCCTCAGATCCTCGTTAAGGGTTAAGGGCTTGCTTCCACAGCAACTGAGGCACAGGGAGAAATGAGAAGCAGGCCCCCCCTGGCCCCCCCTATCCCTACGGCCCCCCCACACCCCCCGCCTCCCCGGCCCTCCAGCCTGTAAACTCTCCCCCTTAGCTCCCCTCTCTCTCATCCGCCCTGGTAACTGTCTTCCACTCTCCCTCTCCGCCCTATCGCCCCCCCCCCCCCCCCCCTCCTCCTCCTCCTCGACCCTTTCTCTGGCTCAACCTACTTCCTCTCCCTCCCACTCTCCCTCTCTCTCTCTCTCTCCATCTCTCTCCTCCATTCCGTGCATCACTCTCCCCCGTCTCTCCCCTCTCACTGGCTCTTTGTGCTTCCTCCCCTCCTCTCCTCTTCCTCACTCCATTCCTCTACCCCTCCTCCCGCTGGCTCTCTCCGACCCCCCCCCTTCTCTGATCTCTATAATCTCCGACTCCTCTCTTCTCCTCTCACCGTATCTGCCTCCTCTTCCTCTCTTCCTCTCTGTCCTGTATTTCTCTCACCTCTCCGTCTCTCCACACTCTCCCACACTTATCTCCCCTCTTCCTCCTCAACTCCTCCCTCTCTCCTCACCTCCTCTCCCCCCTTCCCCCTTTCATTCCAATCTCCTTCTCATCTCTCTCTCTCCCCCCCCCTCTCTCTCTCTCTCTCTCTCTCCCTCTCTCTCTCGCCCTCTCTCTCCCTCTCCCTCTCTCTCTGTCCCCTCCTATCTCATCCCCCTCCCTCTCCCCCCCCCGCCCCCTCCCCCCCACGGTGAGGGTTGATGTTAAGCGGGTAAGCGGGGTGGTGCACCAGAAGGTCTGACAGGGTACCAACGCTGGGACGACGTATCAAAGCGGCTTGGCGGAGGATGGCAGAGAGCCCTGCTGTGGTGTTCCACAACAACGCCGACCGGGGAGCAGAACAACGAGAGGAGCAGGATGTCGGAACACGGAGCGCCGGGAGATCAGAGGGAGAAAACAGTAGCGTCCCGAGATCTGACGGCATCTCCCCTCGGTGTTAGTTCTGCTCGGGCAGGCTGCTGACACATGAATATTTCATAGTGTTGATGTTTAAATCCCATCATTTGCGATATGCTACGCGAGTCTCACGCGCGTGCGAGATTCATTTGTGTGGAGTTTTTTGGGGGGCGGAGGATTTGTGTGTGTGTGTGTGTGTGTGTGTGTGTGTGTGTGTGTGTGTGTATAGCCTGTGGTTTCAGTGTGTTCATTTCTGATATGGTGTGTTGCATGTTCATTGTAAAAGAAGAACACACACACACACACACACACACACAGAGTTGGTCAGGTCCCTTCCAGTGTGGTGGTCTGGCCGAGGTCACAACACTGCACTGTGGAGAAAACCAAAAAACAAGCAAAGGAACACCTCACTCTCTCTGCATCTAGACTGGAAGACAACAAAGAGTGTCTCTCACACACAATCTCCATCTCTCTCTCTCCCTCCGTTCTGCCCTAACCTCCCTCACATATCCAGAGGAGTGAGTGTCAGAGGAAGAGCTGTGGACGAGAGGTGACTTGCCTCCCTCACCCCCCCCCCCCCCCCCCACCCCTCCCCCCATCTCTCTCTCTCCAATCATAGTTAACCTGATCCAAAACGTGTTTTCCGTCTCCATAAATGACATCTGAAACAGTGTGTACGGTGTAACAGGATAATTGTTTTTTTGCACGAAAATGACAAATCAAATCCCAACTACAGTATCTGGAAATTAATAAGCGATTATGTTACAGGGAGGCCAACCACCTTGTGTAGTATTACCTCAGGGAAGGTAAACAATTAAAGACTAATGAATTCTGTGATTAACGACAGTGTCTGAGGTAAATCTCAATGAGACTCACACACACACACGCACTCACACGCTCATGCTCACGCACACACACGATCACGCACACGCACACGCACACGCACACACACCAACACATACACGCTCACATGCGCGCGCGTGCGCACGCACACACACACACACACACACACACACACAGACACAGACACAGACACAGACACACACACACACACACACACACACACACACACAGACACACGCACACACAAACCGACTTCTACACAGCATATCAGGGGTGTAGTGAAATATCATTACAGGCTTTCCAAATTCCTTTTTCATTCACAGGCGTGAGTGAAAGTGGGTAGCTAGGCAGCCCATCGATCCCCCATGCCATGTGTAAGTGAAATAGCTGGTGCATGCATTTGGAGATAGAGGTAAGCTGTAGCAGTGTGTGTGTGAGTGTCTGTCTGTGTGTGTGTACATGTGTGCGTATGAATGTGTGTGTGCGCGATAGACAGACTCAGCATGGGTTGGATGGACTGTGTTTCGTCGAAGGAAAGAGATAAGGCGCAATCTGGTCTGTATAACAGCGCTAGATAACGTGAAAGAGAGTGTTGAGGGAGAGATAGCAGCCAGGCAGCGGAGCTAGCGCGCGGTACACCGCGAGCAGTGATATCACCCACTGTACTGTCGCAGTCCTAGACACAGGAACACTACATATGTCGGCGAACAGCTTCATTTAACATCACATTGAAAGGAGAAAAACCCACAGATAGATACGTTATGAGTCGGGTGTAAACACCAACAACTCCGTGTTTGTGTCAGCTCGACATACACAGTAGCAGACACTGTCTGCCTGCAATGTGGTAAACATGGCCGCCCTGCCAACGAGTCCCAGCTGTGGAGCTGTTAACGACGTGTGGCGAGAGAGAGGGGTAGGGGTGTGTGTAGGGGTGTGTGTGTCCTATAGGGGGTCCACTGGGATTCACACCCGCTGTACGCCTCTAGTGGGGGAGTGATAGATAGATAGATAGAGGGGCAGTGGGGGGGCAAGAGTGTGTGTGTGTGTGTGTGTGTGTGCGCGTGTGTGTGTGCGCGTGTGTGTGTGTGCGCGTGTGTGTGTGCATGTGTGTGTGTGTTTGCGTGTGTGTGCATGTATGTGCGTGTGCGTGTGTGTGTGTGTGTCCCACAGTGGTGTAATGACTCCCAGTGGGAGCTGCAGGCCTCTAGGCTCTGACTCGCCTCCGACTCCCCTGTCAGCTGAGAGGGGAAGAGGGGATGAGAGGAAGAGAGGACCAGGGGATGGAGGGGGGGGGGGGGGGGGGGTATACCGAGGAAGGAGAGCAGGATAATGGCAGCAACAGCTGTCTTCTCCTCGGGGGCAGTAATTGGTTGGTCGATTGGGGGAGACTCAAGGCTCCTAACACACACAAACACAAACACACACACGCCACACACAATCACCGCCCAGTGGCTGGACACGACGGCCATTGGCCATTACCCATGCAGCCCCCCCCACACACCACCTCTCTGCCTCATATGGGTCCCCTCGGCGCTGTGCGAGGGGTCCTGGTGGAGGAGGGATAATTCACAATGACACCTCCAGACATATCTCAGTAAACAATCCCCTAGGACCGCCCCCGTCTGAGTGACAGGTCCAAATCAGAGCTGACAGGAAACTGACAGGACGGGGTGGTGGTGGCAGGGGGGGGGGGGGGGGAGGAGGGAGGGTGAGGGGGGAGGCAATGAAAATCTGAAAAATAATAAGCTTGTAATATAACAGAGCGAGGGAAGGAGTCAATGTGAGACGGAGAGAGGGGGAGAGGTGGAGAGAGCGGAGAAAAAGAGGGGAAGGAGAGAGAGCGAGAGAGGAGAGAGAGAGAGAGGAGAGAGAGAGAGAGAGAGAGAGAGAGAGAGAGAGGAGAGAGAGAGAGAGAGGGAGAGATCCAATAAGTGCCTCTCCATTCCGTGAGAGAGTGTGAGCCAGAGAGTGCGAGAGACAGCGTGAGAGAGAGAGAGACAGAGAGAGAGAGATAGGGGGAGAGATAGGCGAGTTGAGAGGAGAGCAAAAAGAAAAAAAAAAATCAATATATTTTTAATCTAGCGGATGTAATCAGATTATGCGTCTGCCAGGAGCGACGTATTTCATAAGGAATATCCCATTCCGGGGAGGACGGGAAAGAGAGGGGAGGGCGAGCGCCGGAGACGGGCACTTTGGCCGGCCGATCTACATCGGCACTGACAGATTCTAATAAATGCGCTGGGAGCCGCCCGGAGAAACACAATGCCGTGTAATCATTTTATCATGACAAACCGGAATTCCAATGCCGTCCCATGTGGGCCCAGCCAGGGGAAAATTGAATTAGTTTAACTGTGAATTGCTCATGCTTGGGGAACGAGGGGGGGGGGGGGGGGTGGGGGAGGAGAGGGAGAGAGGGGGGGATGGGGGGGAGGAGAGGGAGAGAGGGGGGGATGGGGGGGTTGAGAGGGGGAGAGAGGGAGGAGAGGGGGAGAGAGGGAGGAGAGGGGGGTTGAGAGGGGGAGAGAGGGAGGAGAGGGGGAGAGAGGGAGGAGAGTGGGTTGAGAGGGGGAGAGAGGGAGGAGAGGGGGGTTGAGAGGGAGGTGAGGGGGGGGGGGGTTGAGAGGGGGAGAGAGGGAGGAGAGGGGGGTTGAGAGGGGGAGAGAGGGAGGAGAGGGGGGTGAGAGGGGGAGAGAGGGAGGAGAGGGGGGTTGAAAGGGGGAGAGAGGGAGGAGAGGTGGGGTTGAGAGGGGGAGAGAGGGAGGAGAGGGGGTTGAGAGGGGGAGAGAGGGAGCCGAATGGGGGAGTGGGGGGTGGGGGGGGGGGTTGGCCAACGCCTGTTCCGTGTTTGGCTGGGTTCCTTCTCTCTGGGGTCTGATGGAGTCACTGGGAGAGGCTCACGTTTCACCAGCTGCCAGGCTAACGACTCTAACGCTGAGACCCAATACTGACACATTAACTCTGAGACCCAATACTGACACATTAACTCTGAGACCCAATACTGACACATTAACTCTGAGACCCAATACTGACACATTAGAGCCGCTGAGACGCCCCAGCCCGGGGTAACCACATTACACACTCGTTAAGAGAACCTTACACACCTTCCGTGTCAGAATGAGAAAGCACACTCATCACGCACACACACACACGAACAATTATTCATCGTAGAAGTATTCGTCACACACGCGCGCAGACGCGCAGGCACGCACACGCGGACACTCACACACACACGCGAACACACACGCACGCACATGCACACGCACACCACACGCACATGCACACGCACACCACACGCACACACACTGCAGCAGTGACTGCAACAGTGAGTGAATCTGTTACACTGCCATGTCATGTTGGATTAGGGAACCTGCCAGGGTTCCGGGGTCGCTCGGATACGACCCAGATGCCACGGCAACGCACCAATGTGTGGCCGTGGAAACGGAAGTGGTGACTGCTGAGAGATAAAAGGGCCTGATTCTCCCCCCCAGTGATCAATTCCCAGTAAAGCAGAACATGGAAGACACAGGACACGCACACACACACACACACACACACACACACAGACACAGACACAGACACACACACAGACACACAGACACAGACACAGACACACAGACACAGACACACAGACACAGACACAGACACAGACACACACACACACAGACACACACACACTCTGACGGTTTAACTGAGAAGTGAGAGGGTACTATAGGATTGGTTGTGAAAGACTAAAAGCGTGTGTGTGTGTGTGTGTGTGTGTGTGCGTCCGCGAAGGGGCCCCCCTTCCACAAATCCTCTCTCATAATCCCCTTTTCTCTCTCTCTCTCCCTCCCTACTTCTCTCTCTATGCTCCGCGCTGTTCCTTAATGTCACGGCCTCGACCCCGGCCAATGAGGATGAGGCAGGGATTTGCATAATTAGCCCCACTCTGGAGAAGTCCCACTCCAGACAGAATGAGAGCGACTTTCATGAGCGTGCTCAGCGCGGCCCGACATTATGGTATAGGAGAGGCCCGCGCTCCACGCTGCGGCCTAGTTTACCACAGACAGGGCTGGGGGAGAGGGGGATTAGGGAGGAGAGCGCGAGGGAGGGAGAGAGGGAAAAAAAGGGCAACAGGGGACAACGATGAGGGGATAGACATTTTACGAGAGCGGCGAGAGGGTAATTGAAGACTTGAGGTGTGATACAAAAAAACCACGAGGAGCCACGGCCTTTGTAGGATGTTCATCTGATAGGAATGATGGGAGGACGGAGAGGAATGGAGGGAGGTCGCCCTGGCCCATGAAGAGTACGAAGGCATTGTCTTTTTAGCATGAAAAAGAAGAAGAATTGGAAGAAGAAGTGGAAGAAGAAGAAGAAGGAGAAGGAGAAGAAGAAGAAGAAGAAGAAGAAGAAGGAGAAGAAGAAGAAGAAGAAGAAGGAGAAGAAGAAGAAGGAGAAGGAGAAGAAGAAGGAGAAGGAGAAGAAGAAGAAGAAGAAGAAGAAGAAGAAGGAGAAGAAGAAGAAGAAGAAGAAGGAGAAGAAGAAGGAGAAGGAGGAGAAGGAGAAGGAGAAGGAGAAGGAGAAGGAGAAGAAGAAGAAGAGGAAGAAGAAGAAGTGGAAGAAGAAGAAGAGGAAGAAGAAGAAGTGGAAGAAGAAGAAGAAGGATGAATGAATGAATGAATGGTCTTTATTGTCATTAATACAGTACAGGTACCATACAACAAAATTTAGTAGGGGGGGCTCCCCTGGTGCTTGGAAAAAGACTAAAGACAAGAGGGCCAAGGGTAAAATAAAAAAGGGAAAAGAGCTGGTTTACATAAATAAAGGCTATGTACATTATCTACTATACTATACTACTATACTATACAATAAAACACTGTGCTGTACTCTATGCTATGCTATAAATATCCTAACTTTTCCTATATCTGAACCTTATGTACACAAGGGTTGTCATATTGCACATAGTATTGTTGCACATTCATTTAAAGTGTCGCAGTTTGCAGGTTTGAAATGTTCACAGTTGTATTTCAATATTGCACTTATGTTTACAATCTAGTAGCTGCCATCAAGTTGTCTAGATTGTCCAGGGCCTAGAACCTAGGTCTTTGCTGGAGAAGAAGAAGAAGAAGAAGAAGAAGAAGAGGAAGAAGTGGAAGAAGTAGAAGAAGTGGAAGAAGAAGAAGAAGAAGAAGAAGAAGAAGAAGAAGAAGGAGAAGAAAAAGAAGACATGGAAGAAGAAGAAGAAGAAGAAGAAGAAGAAGAAGAACTTATGGACAAATCTCTAAATTCTCCATCTCAGGGGGACTGGTAGATTGATAACAAACTGGGCTGGGGGAAGGAAGGAAGAATCCTGCTCTCCCTCCGATCAAGAGAGACAGAGTAAAGAGGAGGAGAGGAATGGACATGGAGGGGATGTGCCGCGGCATAACATTAGAGAGAATAACCCAAAGCCCAGGAGACACCGAGGTGACAGACAGACAGGCGGCCATCACTGTCCTGTCACACACCTCACGGTGGTCCAACCAACACCCGCCACCGAGGAGCTTAGAGTGATTGTGCTGCCAGGACTTGAAAAAAAGCAACATAAATCACACAAAACAAGGAGGACTGAAATATATTCGAGAAGCCTAACGATATAGTAGCTTTCACTCAAATACAATTACTCAGAGAAAATGAGTGGGAGCGGGTTCCGCCTACTGTACCTAACTCCTATTTCCACAAAGCTGGCGGTACGGAGCCAAATCCTATACAGTCACTCAATGTTTAATTTATTTCTCTCTCTCTCTCTCTCTCTCTCTCTCTCACTTTGTTGCGCTCGCTCTCATTCGCTAGTTCACTGGACCCAGGAGAGACCGAGGTAAATAAGATTGCTCTTAGCCCCTCTCCGCGTAGCGTTAGTAGCGTCGCTCACAGAATCTTCATTAGGATTTAGCTTGCGACGCTAACTCCCAGCATGCAGCAGGGCCTAGGAACGAACGAAGGACGCTCCTCTGGAATAACAAGTCTTAATCGCATAGCTGGCGACCACGTCAGCGGACGATCCGTGTTTGAGTTGAGTTTTTCTCCATGGTGACGCAGGAGAGGTCCCAAAACATAGCCTTGCACTCCCCCCCGCCCCCCTCTGACATGATCCTCCAAACGCTGGAAAAACACCCCGAGGGTCCCAGGCAGGATGGTTTCACCGGCCAGGAATGATGTTGTTATGTTACAGGATGTCGTGGGAACGTTTTTATATCTTAGCGTACCTGATGTCATACACGCTAACGAATAATCTATCATCATCTCCCTGACCGCAGACACAGGTGAGGGGGAGGGAGGGAGAGAGAGAGAGAGAGAGAGAGAGAGAGAGAGAGAGAGAGAGAGAGAGAGAGAGAGAAAACAGAATGAGGGAGAGAGAGAAGGACAGGGTAGTGTGTGTGTGTGTGTGTGTGTGTGTGTGTGTGTGTGTGTGTGCGAGCGTGTGTGTGAGTGATAGAGAGCAACAGATCACAGAACCAAATCCATTTCCTGAAGGATGGCTGGATGTTTAAACCCCCCGTGGACATCCCGACCGCTCCCGCCCGGCTGGCAGGAGGGAGATTTCTCCTCTGTGTTCCATTTTGCGAGGGCCGGAGGGGTAATTTGTGAGGGGTGGGGGGGGACGTAAAGGTAATTTATCGCCGTGCTAAAGCCCAGCTGCGCTGTCTGTCTCAGCGGCGACGCGCTCAGACTGTCTCCTTCCCCCCCTCTGATGGAGATTTAAACGGCAGGATGCATCGGCGACACGTTGCTCCGGGACGGGCAGACTTTGTTTATGGGCCCTGTCCCTGCGGAGCTGACGGAGAACCGAGCCGCCTGGTAGCATTCAACACTCCCCCTAACGCAGACGCCCATCGGGGCCCTCCCTCCCCTGTTTACACGGCTGCTACGGACCGAATGACGAATGAACGTTTTTTACGATATCTTGGCCGTAAGCTGTGCGGCTTAGCGGGCAGATTGCGATCGACACTCTATACACACTCACACGCCTATAGGGTGTGTTCCAAACCCCTCGTGTGTTCGTTTTACAAGCGCCCGCGGTATGGGTTTGTTGGTATTTTCGCAGAGTAAAACCAGGTGGTTAAATATTGATTTACGATGTGGGCGGGGGGTGGGGGGGGACAGGGGGCTTGGATGAATGTGGCCACATGAGACTTGACACCTGCCCCGAGACTATTTGTGCGGGTGACACTAAAAGTATAGCTGACCAGGCCGATCCTGGGAACAACAGCAGGGTTAGAGCCGTAATGGCCGCCACGCACCGCTACAAAATGGTGGCCGTGTGCCGTGACACTGTCCCTCCATCTGTGTCCGAGCACATTCCTCCTCACAATGTATTTAACAATCCACGGCTTAGAGCCGTAATGGAACCCGTACGCCCCTTCTACCTCCGAAGACCGTGGGAGCCATCGTTGGCCGCGGGTCGGCCTTGGCTATTACCGTGTAATACAACTGTAGCCTTGGCTGAACTGGGGGGGGTGACAGGGGGGGAGAGAAGAGAGAGAGAGAGAGAGAGAGAGAGAGAGAGAGAGAGAGAGAGAGAGAGAGAGAGAGAGAGAGAGAGAGAGAGAGAGGGAGGGATAAAGTGTGGAAGCGGAGCGTGAACGGCGTGGATGGAGGCTGAAGGGGGGGGGGGGGGGCGTAGTCTTCCAGATCTGGGATGCTCTCGCCTCTCGTCACGGGGGAGAGGAGAGAGAGACACCGAGACACCCACCTGTGTGAAGGGCTGTGACAAAGCAGGGCCCTGTTGGACCACATCCATCAAATCCGACGAGGGACCGCGGCGAGAGGCGCCGCCGCGCATTTTAATGCGTCTGGTGTCATAGAGTCAAAGTCGGGGGGGGGGGGGGGGGGGGGGGGGCGGTAGGGGGCGGGGGGGCACATTCAGAAACAGCACATTCAGAAACAGCGTGTAGGCCGGCAACATCGTACCAATACAAAGATATTCTAACCTAGGTGGAGGAGGCGGTCAATGTCACACATACTTCTATATACTTCAACAGCTGGTAGAAGGGAAGTAGGGGGCCGGCAGTAGATGTACGCCGCGGCTGCTTTAGGAGCGTCAGGCAGCAGCAGCAGGGAGCTTGCGATAGCAGTCTCCTCCAGAGCCTCTCCAGCCAGAAGAGCTTTAATCTCCCAGAGGCCTCTGGGCTCACCATCCAAACCGCCATTTGCATACATCTGCATATTTCCCATTAGGCTCCCACTTGTTGCCTTTTTAGGGAAAAAGAGAGGATATGGTGATGATCGCTCTCACTGGTAATGGTCCTCTCTCTCCCCTCTCCTTCCCCCTTTTCTCCCTGGCTTTATATCCTCCATCTCTCCCTCTCTACCATCTCTCTCTCTGTCTCTACCATCTCTCTCTCCCTCTATCCCTCTCCCTCTCTCCCTCCCTCCCTCCCTCTCTCCCTCTCATGGCTGAATGGGTGTGATCCTACAGTAGTATGGAGGGCTGACAGTGGAACAAAGGAGGGAGCTCCCAGACACAAACCCAGCAGCAATCTGGGTCTTCAGAGAGCAGCACGACGAACAGAGAGCAGAAGGAACAAATGAAGGAATAAAAAAAGAGAGAATGAATGAATGAATGAAACAACGAAATGAAACAATGGACCCATTAGATTAATTTGATCCACGATTAAATGATCTTCAATGGATGACAGGACTTTCGGGTTATTGAAAATCATTCGACGAGACGATTCATAAACACACCGACTGCAGCAACAACAGGACGCACCGACGGAAAAGAATGAATTCATGGAATAAAATAAAATAAAAGGATCAATTATGCGCGTACACAAACGATCTCGTGTCTTGCTATGGTACCCGATCTTCTGCTGTACAGCATAGGGTTACGGCCCTGACTTCCATACATGTCGGTCGGGGGGTCGGATATCACACACAACCCCTCCATGCTGAGTGGCATACAGTACATAGGCATAGGCATGTACTATAGGGTACAGCCTCAGCTGTTGCTGTTGCGCTGTGCTGTCGTTAAATAATGGCCTTTAAGAGAGCCTTTAAGAGAGCCTTTAAGAGAGTGACGCCTGAAGACCTGTCACTACTCACAAGACGATCCCCCTTATCTTATTATAGTTCACTACATGAAGCTGCAACGTCAATCAAATATGTTGGTATTCTGTTCTGTTTGGCGGTGGAACGGGCTAGCATAGAGACAATGCTAGAAATGTTGAAATAGCAGTAATACCACGTTCCCTCAAGTTGAGTACCTGTCGGTATGACATTGATAGAACGGAATTGATCAATTACGTCGGTCAGTACATTGTGAATAAAGAGCTTAAATGTTGGACACATTAAGATAAATAGGGGGGGGGGGGGGGGGGGTTAGGATGACCTTCACACCAAAAGAAAGTTGTGCACTGCAGTTCGTGACACACTTTTTTCAACGTCAATCAAATATGTTGGTATTCTGTTCTGTTTGGCGGTGGAACGGGCTAGCATAGAGACAATGCAAGACATTTTGAAATAGCAGTAATACCACGTTCCCTCAAGTTGAGTACCTGGCTGTCAGTATTACATTGATAGAACGGAATTGATCAATTACGTCGGTCAGTACATTGTGAATAAAGAGCTTAAATGTTGGACACATTAAGATAAATAGGGTGGGGGGGGGGTTAGGATGACCTTCACACCAAAAGAAAGTTGTGCACTGCAGTTCGTGACACACTTTTTTCAACGTCAATCAAATATGTTGGTATTCTGTTCTGTTTGGCGGTGGAACGGGCTAGCATAGAGACAATGCAAGACATTTTGAAATAGCAGTAATACCACGTTCCCTCAAGTTGAGTACCTGTCAGTGTTACATTGATAGAACGGAATTGATCAATTACGTCGGTCAGTACATTGTGAATAAAGAGCTTAAATGTTGGACACATTAAGAAAATAGGGGGGGGGGGGGGGGGTAGGATGGCCACCAAAAGAAAGTTGTGCACTGCAGTTCGTGACACACTTTTTTCATGTTTAATTTTCCTTGTGGAGTGTTAATCTTTTTTTTCTCTTCTCCCCACTCTTCAATTTAAGAGCAAACCTTTAAGCATTCAAAATGTGTATTTAATTGCATTGGTTCTGGAAGCGCCATTAAGTAAAAGCTTAGAAATACATTTCTTAATGCAACTTAGTGATGCCCGGCAAATCAAAGACC